>NW_011889563.1:20480-30613 GCF_000151845.1 Pteropus vampyrus | reverse complement strand
CTGCAGTGCACTCTCAGGATCTTGGGTAGTAGATACTAATGGGTACCATTTAGTATCTTGAAGAAATGATTTCCTCAAAAGGAAATGATCTTCAGTTTTACAGGTATAAGTTTCTCCTAGACACTTGGATTTTTACTGGCTTTAAGTGACTAAAGTTCTTTCTGGGAGCCTTTCTCACTGGCTAACATGTACAATTGGCAGGGCTGATAGAATTTAGAGTCTCTCTAAAATCATCACAAGGTCAGCCTATGCCCATAGGTGTTTTCCCAGGGATTTGAGAGAGGCCAAGCAAAGATGAATGTGCAGATTCGGGGGACAGACTACAGGCTTCCCAGGATATGAAGCTTGGACATGCCACTTAAGCTGTCTCAGCTCCAGGTTTCTAATTCTGTAAAACAGGAGTGAGAAAATACTTGTTCTGAGGAGTAAGATGTGCTAATGCATACAAAGCATTAGCATTGACACTAGAAAAATTCTCAACAAATACTTATCTAAAGATGATGGTGACTTATGCTGACTTGGGATGGATGAAGAGCAAAGAAATGCTGTGCTTGCAATAGTGTAAACATTTGTGTTCCCCACTTCCCAGATTTGTGTGTTAAAATCTTAACACCCAAAGCAATGATATTAGGATGTGGAATTTTGAAGAAGTGGTTAGGTTATGAGAGGGGCTTCCTTATGAGTGGGATTAGTGCCCTTGTAAAGAGATCCAAGAGAGCTCCCTTGTCTCTTCTGCCATGCACAGATATGGCAAAAATGGCCATTGATAAACCAGTAAATGTGCCTTCATAAGACTCCAAATTTATTGGTGTTTTGATCTTGGAGTTTCAGAATCCAGGACCATGAGAAATAATTTTCTGGTGTATATAAGGCTCCCAGTCACTTATCTATGTTATAGCAATCAGAATAGACCAAGGTAGCATTGATGTATGGCTAAGAGCTGTGTCCTGATTTTTACACATGGACACACTAGGTGGAAAAACAACACTTCTTTTCAAAATTTCTTTTTAAGATAAGGTCCCCAAAGATGGATTGTTTTGCTTGAGGAGTGAGGATGGCTGTTCTTCTTTACCTCACAGGACAGAATTGAAGATAATTGAAGTGATACTAGATATCAAATGAGCAGAGCAATTATTGAGAATCAGAGATAAACACTCTGTACAATGTTTCTCAGTCTTCTTTTTATGTAATTTAATTTCCTAAGGAAATAACAAACCGTACGATTTGCTCTTTTATGAATATCAGATATAATTTATATGTCAATTTTTTCACTTAATATATCATGTTCATCATTTTATATAAGTACATATAAAACTGTGGCATTCTTTTTAATGGCTATATAAATTTTATCATATGTAAATATCTATTGATGCACATCTCTTGTCTTCAGATTATTTTTTATTATAAATTTGGACAGTGTTGTACAAATTTTTGTATATTTGTGAGGATATGTTTTTAGATGCTTGGGAAACTTACTACATCAATTCCTAGGCTTATTAAAACTTTTTGGATATTTTCAAATTGCTCTCCAAAAATGTACAGGCAATTTACACTCTCACAGACAGTATGAGAGTCTTCCTCTCATACCCAGCTCAGCCAACACTGGATTTATTAGTTGAAAACTTACAGATTCATATTGTTATGGGGAGTTCTCTACGGTAGAAGACAATTCACTATGAGTTGTCGATTTTGTCTTTATTGTTAAAAAATAGTTCACTGCCATCTTTAGTGGATCTGTGGTGGGTAATTCAATTCACAAAAATAAAATGAGGTGGCATTTTACTCTTTTCCACAGTTGGCCATGAACAAATCAGTGCAAGTAAATAGAAAGCGCATTTTCTTCCCCTTTTCTGCTTTATTTCTATTTTATTGTGTATACAGAATCAATGAAGAACAATTCTTAAGGAGTCTCAAGAAAACATTAACTGGTGTCATTTCTCCCTCATGTCTCAATCATGTGATTTTTATTTTTATTTATTTAATTGGTTGTTATTATTAAGTCTCCAGTGTTGTAGTCCAGAAATTAGGTTTTCAAGCAATAACTTCACAGCTGCAGGCCACAATTAGAGTCATGCGGAGATTGCATTATCACCTCGCACCTATTACACAAGACACTGTCCCTTTTTTCAATACTTGAGATGAAGACAGCAGTAAACTGAGAGGGCCTGGGGGCAATCAGCTGGGTCAACAAGAAGCACTTCAATGGCAGCAGCATAGGTATCATGGTCCTTAAAGCCTGTCTCTCTATGATAAACATCTGTTTATCATAGGTGAGCACTGAGGTGTGTGAGGTCATGTGTCCCTGACTCAAAATGTGTGTACTAGGCAGGAGTGCTTCCTGGAATATGAGGCAATAGGTAAAAATGGAAAGTTTATGAGCGCTCTACACTTGCATTAATTAAGAGACAAATATTATTGAGTCCTTGAAAATCTGAGACCTGATTTGTCTTGCATATCTGTGCCTTGTGGGTAAACCTTGAGCACTCAAAATCCTCTAGGGCAGGGCTCTTAATCTGATGTCCACAGATCCCTTGCTTTTGTGGATAGATTTCAGAAAGCCTTTACTAGTCAGGGTTCTCCAGAAAAACAGAAACAACAGGACATACAGGAAGAAAAAGAGAGTTATTGTAAGGAATTGGCTTATGTGATTATGGAAACTGAGAAGTCTCAAACTCTGCACTTGGCAAGCTGGAGACGCAGCAGAGCAGACGATGTAAATTCCTCTCCAAAAGCTGACAGGGTCCACATCCAGTAGGAGCCAGCATTTCGACTTGAGTTTATAGGCAGGAAAGAAACAATGTTCAAGTTAGAAGGCAGTCAGGCAAGAAGACATCTCTTACTTAAGGGAGGGTCAGGCTTTTCGTTCTATTTTGGTCTTCAAGTGAATGAGTGAGGGCTGACCACCTTAGCGAGGGTAATTTGCTTTACTCAGTGTACACATACGGATGTCAATCTAACCCCAAACATGCCCATAGACATACTCAGTATATTTGACCAAATGTCATGGCCCAGTTAAGTTGACACATAAAATTAATGATCACAAGTCCACTCCTTGTGAACTTGGCATCTATGTACATCTCCTCAAATCATACTTTATTTCCAAATAAAAACAATCTTAAGCTCATAATTCTGCCTAACATGATACAACTATCCTGATAAAACTGAAAACACACTAACCCTTTTCCTAGAAAAGAAATTAAGGAGATAAGAGTGATATTTACTCTTCACTTTGATATCATATAACTTAAAATACTATGATGTAAAATCAAGAATACTTAAATATTATGATATGAAGTCAGTGCATCTTATGTTACAAGATAAGAAAATAAGAGAGGGGGGGAAAAAACAAAGATATTTTATGCACATACGCACACAATCATATTCACAACAAAATAGGTAGAAAATGCTCATAATTAAATCCTTATTTCTGTAATTGGTCAGTGTTCATATATAGATGGTAAGTATAATTATAGCTACCTTCACCCAAAGAACACCCCAATGGTAGTAGAATTCTGGGTACACACATGTGCACTAGGCAAAGAGTTATATAGCAGACAGGTGTCAATCAAAATGACCTCACTTGCCAATCACTTAGGAATGCCTTTGGAACCATCTATCACAGCCCAAATATAATGCAGACATTCCCATTTCTAGGCTCTCTTTTTTGTGGCCTTTTTAAAGTGGCCCTTTGCGTTGGTAATTGTAGTTACAGCACTGGGACCACATGCCTCCTTGGGGCATGCTTTGACTTTTTAAAATATACTTTTAATAAATCTTTTCTAAATCTCACTGACCTGTGGTTCTTCACTGCGTCAATGAGGAAGAACTGAGAGAACATGCTAACTGCACTTCTGTGCCGCCGTTATCTCTCACCCTCCCCACCAGCTGCTGGGGCGACACCAAACTCTAATCTGCCCCAGCGGTAACAGCACTGCCTATATGGGGTTAAATTTATTTTTATTGACCTTAATCACAGGACACCGCAAAGAATCTATAGTATTCCAGATCCACTCTTTCTTACCTCCACTGTTAGATAGCAGTGCAATTACTGTCTAGCTGGTTAGGGTCAATTGCCTCAGCAGCATCATAGCTCCCTTTGTCTATGGTTGATTAGGGGCATGAGGAACACAAAGTGGGAGGCAATCTTAAATTTCACTTCAATGGAGTCATTTTTATGTTTCCTGGTGGAAGCCTTCTTCCTTCTGGAACTGAGACTTTTAAGCAGCAAAGCATAATCCTGTGGAAATGGGAAGCAAAAATTTTACTACTGGTTCACTAGTAGTATTAGTGAGTGCTATCACTCCCATTTCCACCTCTTTATTATTGGATCATTGAATCCTGGCTATTGGAAAAACAGTACCATATTAGATGCTGATTTAGACCATATACAGCCTCCTAGAGAACCTTGCCTCAGTCCTGCTAGTTATTGCCACCTAGTTGGCACTGTAACTGAGTCTTCAAAAGGCCATTTCACAATTCTATCAAGCCAGCTGCTTTGGATGGTAGAGAACATGGTAAGACCAGTGAATTTCATGAATGTGGGAATGATGTTGTACTTCATTTGCTGTGAAGTGAGGTCCTTGAACAGAAGCGATACTGTGTGGAATCCCATAATTATGAATAAGGTATTCAATAAGTCCACAGATGGTAGTTTGGGCAAAAGTATTATGTGCAAGGAAGGCACATCTTTATCCAGAGTAAGTACCTATTCCAAGACGAATACAATCCTGTCCTTTTCATGATGGAATCCAATGTAATTAACCTGTCACCAGGTGTCTGATTTATTGCCCTGGAGAATGATGTCATATCAGAGACTCAGTGATGATCTCTGTTGCTCACAAATTGGGCACTCATCAGCTGCCATTGTCAGGTTGGCCTTGGTGAATGGAAGTCCATATTCCTGAGCTCATATGTAACCTCCATCCCTGCTACCATGACCACTTTTCATGAGCCTATTGAGTGATGACAGGGGTGGCAAGGTTAAAAGGTTGGCTGATATCCAAAGAACGGGTCATACTATCTACTTAATTATTAGAATCCACCTCTGCTGAGGGCATCCTTTGGTGAGAATTCTCATTAGACACAAGTATCTTCACATCTTTTGCTCATTTAAAGAGGATTATCACATACCTATTCCTCAAATTTACTGGTCATCAATTTTACAGTCACAATCTTTTCAAATCTCTAATCATCCTGCCAAACCATCAGCTGTAGCTCAAGAATCAAACATAATCACATGTTTGGTAATTTCTTCCATCAAACAAATTCAATGACTGCCTCATGCACAGTTAGGAGTCTGCCCGTTGGGAAGATTTCCTTCACTGCTGTCCTTCAGTGATGTCCCAGAATGTGCTGTGACTGTCCACGTTCAGGTGGTGTCTGAAGATCATGCTGAATGATTTTTAAACAAGGCCAGGATCTTCTCTTTCACTATCAATTGATTGTAGGGAACTTCTCATGAGGTTGTAGGGGCAGACTAGGACAGCGAAGATAGGAGTGGGGCCATGGGCATGTGGATCACTTCTTAATATAACTTGTGTAACTTACTTGATCCTTCAGGGCCTACTAACACCTGATTCTGCACACTCCCTTTGGTCATGGAGTGTTGCTATGCATGCTCAACTTTATGGCTTGGTGAGTCAGATAACACTGGGCATCATGCATAGGCCAGCTTACATTGTAACTTGATGACCCGTGGTTAAACATTTAGTTTCTACTAAGGCCCAGTAGCAGGTCAAGACTACCTTCTCAAAAGGAGAGTAGGTCTTTGTTCCAAAATCCTAAAGGCTTGTGCTGTGATTCACGTATAGTTTTGAGTGATAAAATCTGCCAAAGGTTTCAAATAGATGTCTCTTCTTCTGGTCTTCGCCAGAAATAACAGTGTTTAGATTCACTCAGTAAATAGGCTTGAGTAACACATCCAAATGTGGAGTACATTGATGCCAAAATAAAATATGCCTGGATAGCATTGTATTTTTTTTCTTTTCTGGTTATAAGAGAGGCCAGGTGCAGCAACTACTTCTTCGCCTTAGAATGGATTATCTCAACATGCCCTAGACCACTGGCACCCTAGAAATTTTAATGAAGTAGAAGGCCCTTGGATTTTTGTCTGATTTATTCCCTACACTCTAATACATAAATGTTTTACCAATAAATCTGGAATGGTTGCTAGGTCTTGCGCACTAGGTCCAAAATCATAATGTCATCAGTGTAATGCACCACTGTGACATATTGTGGGAGAAAAGGGCAATCATGATCCATGCAGATTAAATTATGACATTGGTCTGAAGAGCTGATATACCCCTCACATTGGACAGTTAAAGATGTATTACAGGTACTGCCAGCTGAAAGCAAACCGCTTTTGGTTGGTCTCATTGACAGAGATAGAGAAAAAGGCATTTGGCCAGATGAAATACCTGCATACCAGTACCGGGAGATTTGTCACTGTGCTCAAGCAATGCAAAAACATCTGCTCCATTACTGCAAGTTGAATTTACCACTTAGTTAAGCTCATCATAATCCACCATCATTTTTCAGAATCCACCTGTTTTTTGCAAAGACCTTATAGGAGAATAAAGGATGTTTTAGGATCACCACCCTTGCATCTTTCAAGTCATTGATGGTGACACTAATTTTTGCAGTATTTCCAGGTATTGCCTTTGATTTACTATTTTAAAGGTTTGCTTTCCTCTGGTATAAATGTGGGAGATTTAAATAAGGCAAAATGAGAGAAAGTCACTGGTGGGAGTGAAAGCTACTTTCCACTGAATGTTCAGAGGACATCTTTTGATAGTGACATTAAAACCAAAACATGAAGGGCAAAAAAGAGGAGGCAGCCAGAGGAAAGCAGAGGGACTAGTGAGTGCAAAGGGCTGAGGCAGTAAAGAGCTGATGTGTTCTAAAAAACAGACCAAAAAAGAGGGAATGATGGGGCTGGTGTCAGAGTTTGCACCTGGAGGTCTGGGAAGGAATGATGTCTGAGGGGATCTGATCAAAGAGATATGCCTGGCTTTACAGATCTTGGTAAGGAAATCTACTTTTGGTCCAAAATGTTAAGCAAGTAGATTAAGTTTTAGGAATTTCCCTCTGACTGCTCAGACAGAGGGATCAGATACGATGGTGCTTGGACTGGGGTTGTCCAGACTCAATTTTTTTGTAAGCCTTAAGCAAGAATACAAATGGAGTCTCACATTTCTGTGTAAATATTTAAAGTATATGATTAAAGATAACAAATGAGGAAGCAGAATATTTCTAGACTCCTACTTTTACAAATACACTTATATGACCACCTGGAAGTCTGGTTCTTGTTTAGAATTCTGATTCCTTGGCATTCAATACTGCTTTCTCTTCTCTTCCCAATCATGGCAGCCCTGCAGGCAAGAGTCTCATACCCTCAGATATTCCAGGACTCCCATTTGCATTCCAGCCAAACCTTCTGGCCTGGGGTGTGTCAGTGGAGACACACAGGAAAATATTTCAAGGTGTGAGACAGAATTTAGGTGACATCATAGTCCCAACTCTCCAATCCACAGGAGTTGTTACTAGAGTTAGGGCCTGACCAGGCCTGGCTTTACAATCAGTCCAGGGGCAGGGTGGCTTG
Organism: Pteropus vampyrus; assembly: GCF_000151845.1. Classification (NCBI taxonomy): domain Eukaryota; kingdom Metazoa; phylum Chordata; class Mammalia; order Chiroptera; family Pteropodidae; genus Pteropus; species Pteropus vampyrus. Next base: position 23,013 of record NW_011889563.1, on the reverse strand, counting down.
GAGTTCTTGTTAAATATAGACAATGGATGGAATTGTGTGCTCATTTTCCAAAGAAATCAATATTATGCCACCTTCAGAGCTAACCAAAAGCAAATGCAGTATCTTCCTCTGGCCCTCTCTGCATCAAAACCACAGTCGTTGTTGAAGAGCACACACTCTTAGGTTGATGGAAGCTGCTTCCTGATGACACTGGTCTGGCCAGCCACCTGCTCTGCTGCACCACCTAGTGTTGAAAGGTGGAAATGTGGCCCCCACCAACAAGGAGGAGAATTTAGAAATGTCTGTGAGGTACTTGTGTGTCAAATTCGATTGTGTTCTGATTCTCCAAGGTACTTAGTGAGCACGATGAGGGATCATCCTGCAGGAGAGGAATAAAAATTGCAGATTTTAGGAGAGTTGTGAGTTTGTTTTATGTGAGCTTGCTCAGTCCTTAGTGGGAAAAGTGACAGTGGCTCATCTGGAAGAGATCAGCAGCAGAGTCAGCATCTCCAAGATTTAGAACTAGAAGTAATGGTCTGGCCATGTCTAAGGTCACACTGAAACATAAGTATTCCAAGGCATGAGCCAGAATTTAAATAACATGATAGTCCAAGCTCTCCATTCCCCTGGTAGTATTACAGCAGTGAGGGCCTGACAAGAACTGGTTTTGTGGCTAGCCAGAGGGCAGGCTGGTCTCGAAGCTCCTGTTATATATAGACCATGGATGGACTTTCGTGCTGCTTTCCCTAAGTAATTGATATTCTGCCACTTTCAGAACTAGCCAGGAGCAAAGTCAAATATCTTGTGCTATCCTCCTCTGAATTTTCTCACTCCTTCCTCTTCTGAAGCTATCAGTACCTGTCCTTTTAGAGTTAAGTCTTCTGAAGATCCTAATAGACCTCATTTTCACATGTTCCTTGAACTCAAGCTAAATTATGAGATGTAGGCAAATAATTTCTTAACGTAACAGGGGATCCTCACGCATTTGCTGAGTTTAATATTAGTTAATGCTAGTTGGTGAAGACCAGCAGAAAAATTCTAGTTTTCCATCAGATGTTACTTCCACTCGGGTAGCCTTTAACTCTGTGTTTATTAATGGGTTGAACTGAGATACTTCCCTTTTAGTTAAAAGAACGAGGATGGAATGGGAAAACATGTCCACTCTAGATTCAGTTAATTTGGCTAACAAGTTTGCTTATACTCTAAGTGAACCACCTAAAAGTAAGACCACCAAGATTCAACATTTTAAGCCCTAGCAAATCAAACCAAAATCTCTTAGGTTCTGCTGTTATTGCAAGAACCAGGACACTGGAGAGAGTTAGTCGTAATTTAAGCCCTTCTGGGGCCCTCAGGCTTCTGAACAGCCTTCCCAAAGCTGTCCTAATTCCCAGTGATGGGACTCTGAGGAACTTCAGGGGCTTTTACCAATGATCCATCTTAATTGGCTTGAAGAAACTCTTCTTCAAGGTGAGAATAATACTCTCTCTGTCGTTATTGACACTAGAGCTGCACACTCAGTACTCAACCCCACTGCTATAAAGCAGCCTCCACCTCAGAGTAATAAAACAGTTCAAATGGTGAGATTTCAAATAAATTTCAACAGGTTCTGTCTCTGAACCTATCCTCTTTTGCTTAGATCTTTTAAGAAATACATACCGTTTTCTCTTTAGTTTTGCTACTCTTATGTGTTTATTAGGCCAAAACTTCCTGAAGAAGTATCAAGCTGAAATTTCTTTCTCCCAAAAAAGGGAAATAGTCCTGGAACTTGACAGTAGCTGCCCAAAAAGCCAAAATTAGCTATACTGATGAATCAGTTCCTGAACCCTCGTGATGATCTGCCGGAGACTCCTCTGGGTAACACTGATTTCCCACGATTTACAGATCATTTATATATAAAGAATGAAAATGGTAAGTACTGTGCTGGGTATGCTATGGTAATCTCTTTTGAAGCTGTTCAAGCAGTATTTTACCTTTGGCTACTTACCCAGCAGCCTGGACTATATGCTCTCACTTGGGCTTGCATTTTAACCAAAAGCAAAACTGTCAATCATAATAGTAAACTCACTTCTTTTTCCCTGTATCCTCTTGCTTCTAGCATTTGGCCAGCAACTTGGTCAGTCATAGTGTATAGTCCATTTTATTTGGCATTATATAATCTACAAATAAATTAATCAATCGTTTACATTTTGCTACATTTGTTTTATCCCTCTCTCTTTTGTTTATTTATTTATTTATTTTGCAAACAGCACATTTCACTCCTAAATAATTTAGAGTATATCTACCAATGAGGACATTTCCCCACATAGCCAAAATATAATTAATTATAGTTCTCATTCAAGTGTTTGCCACTTGTCCCAGTAATTTCCTTTACTGCCATTTTTATTCATTTACATATTCATCTTGGGATTCAGAATCCACTCAAAAATTTACTCATTGCATTTGTCTGTCATCTCTCTCTCATTACATTGACTTTTCTTTTTAAGAGTCCATAGTCTTTTCAGAATCTCTCTTATGACATTCTCAAGCTAGATTTTTGTCTCAGCATTTGATTTTG
>NW_011889563.1:18207-20430 GCF_000151845.1 Pteropus vampyrus | reverse complement strand
GAACTTGACAGTAGCTGCCCAAAAAGCCAAAATTAGCTATACTGATGAATCAGTTCCTGAACCCTCGTGATGATCTGCCGGAGACTCCTCTGGGTAACACTGATTTCCCACGATTTACAGATCATTTATATATAAAGAATGAAAATGGTAAGTACTGTGCTGGGTATGCTATGGTAATCTCTTTTGAAGCTGTTCAAGCAGTATTTTACCTTTGGCTACTTACCCAGCAGCCTGGACTATATGCTCTCACTTGGGCTTGCATTTTAACCAAAAGCAAAACTGTCAATCATAATAGTAAACTCACTTCTTTTTCCCTGTATCCTCTTGCTTCTAGCATTTGGCCAGCAACTTGGTCAGTCATAGTGTATAGTCCATTTTATTTGGCATTATATAATCTACAAATAAATTAATCAATCGTTTACATTTTGCTACATTTGTTTTATCCCTCTCTCTTTTGTTTATTTATTTATTTATTTTGCAAACAGCACATTTCACTCCTAAATAATTTAGAGTATATCTACCAATGAGGACATTTCCCCACATAGCCAAAATATAATTAATTATAGTTCTCATTCAAGTGTTTGCCACTTGTCCCAGTAATTTCCTTTACTGCCATTTTTATTCATTTACATATTCATCTTGGGATTCAGAATCCACTCAAAAATTTACTCATTGCATTTGTCTGTCATCTCTCTCTCATTACATTGACTTTTCTTTTTAAGAGTCCATAGTCTTTTCAGAATCTCTCTTATGACATTCTCAAGCTAGATTTTTGTCTCAGCATTTGATTTTGGTTTTTTTTGTTTGTTTTTGTTTGTTTGTTTGTTTGTTTGTCTGCAGCATTTGATTTTGGAACTCCATCTGTAAAAATGCCCTGGGTACTTTCTTGCAACAACTGCACAGATTTTGTCATTGCTCAGGCCCTTTCCTGCTCTGAGCAGCCGAGGCCTCTGTCCATTATGATCTTCTACTTGACTCTCTCTTGGCCCCTCTAGCAGAATGAACAGTACAGAGTGCTTATCCTGGTTCCCCACTGACTCTGCACCAAAGTCCTGAGAGAGCAGCTTTTCACAAAGACCTTATGGGCCCTGCATCATTACCGGGGGCACTACACCGCGGAGATGTCCAGTACCTGGTGCCCAACATTGATGTGGAGGTGCTGCTGCAGATCCTACATGTCATGGTCATCTGTCCCCAGGACCTGAGCAGCCAGACCATAGTGGACACCTCCACCCTGATCAAGACAGACAAGCTGCGCTGCTCCTAGACAGACAAGGAGGACATGGTGAGGCTTGATGGCAGCATGTGCATCATCACCATGGAGCACCTTACTCCCTATACTTCATAAGGCCGGGTAAACCTCTGGAGGTGGCTCCCCCTGCAGAATGCCGAGTGAGACATGGACATCTGCCTGTGGGTGAGAGATTGCAAGACTGACAGTGGCAGGGCTGAGCTGCTGGTGCTGCCAGTCAATGGCCAGGGGATCTAGGTCCAGGTGTGTGGCCTGGAGATAGAAAAGAACAAGTGCTGCTTCCTGCTGGACTCGGTGAGTAGCACCATGGAGAACACCGTGGTCACCATGCTGCCAGCGCTGTTCACCATGAAGCGTTACCTGAGCCCCAGCAACTGAAGGAGCATCAGGAGCTTGACCAAGAGGGAATAGACCTCCTACCCACAGAGCAAGGCTGGTATTGTCATGTGGGAGCTGAGGTACTGGGATGTGGCAGACTGTTTACTGAAGTTGTCCTCTGTGCTCAAGATCAATCCTTATGGCAATAGCCAAGAGGCCTACATCGCAAGCTATAACAGGGCACATCTTCTAATCCTATTAACCCATCTTTTCTATCAGAGATTCTGGGTATATTCCTTCCTGTGCCCACATACTGAAGGAAGCCACCCTCCCTCCCACTTCACCTATTACTCTGCCACTCTCTCCCTCCCTCTGCACATTCTGATGTATGTGAATGGGCTTTCTAGTTTAAAACCTGACCACATCCTTCCTTTGGCTAGTGTCCTTTTTCTCCCTATTTTGGACTATATGTCTCAGCCCCTAGTATCTTGCTTCTTATTGAAAATTTTACTGGAATTCCTAAACTTTCAATGTTATTTTTAACTAGTCCATTGATTACCTTAAAAAAAAAAAAGGCACATTTATGCAAAAATGCGCATTTCATATACTCTTTTCTTTGTTATATTGTGTTCTGGGTTTATCTTTTTTATATT
>NW_011889563.1:15528-18157 GCF_000151845.1 Pteropus vampyrus | reverse complement strand
CTGGAGTTGAGCCCTGACAACATTGATGAATAGTTTCTGCTTGATGATGCCCAAGTTGCCCCAGATTCTGTCTGTTTTAACCAACTCTGTGAACATGCCATTTTGTTTACAAAAATCTTTAAAAAAATAAAACAACTAATTCATTTGTTTTGGGTTATCTGTCATTTTCTATTAAAAAATATTAGTAGCATTTGAATTATTAATTACTCAGGTTTCACATCAAAGCTGATTTACTTACTCTTTACATAGACTAAATTAGAGTACCCTAACATCAATTTTAGATCATTGAGAAAGGCAACAAGTGTTCAGAGACTCTTGCAGGTAGTAATTAATATAGAAAGTAAATATACTTGGATATTTAAATTAGTTAACTATACTTTACACACCGTAAGTGGTTGACAAATGCTACCAAGGTCACGATGACAATGATGATAATGAAGATGATGATGAAGACTTCCTCAATTGTAGCATTTCTGAATCAAAAGTTTAAAGCAACACGGTCTTGGTGACAAAGTGAAACCAAGTAGAGTGATTATTTTCCAAAGTAGATAACATAGTTGTGATTTTTCAGGTCATTTGAATGCAAATAATAACAACGCTAACCTGTTTCCTTCTCAAGAATTCAGAGGCATTTCCTGCAGGAGTTCGTCTATTATTTTATTCGTGAAAATCTTTCTTCATATATAGCATAAGAGAAAACTTAACCAGTTCTGTTGGAAGAGCTACTCAAGAAGACATTAGCTCCAGCTAAACCCTGAGCTGGAACTAAGCAAGCAGAAGAGCCTCTCCCTACCCCTGCCCTTGAGAGTGTGCTCTGCCCCGTCATTCCCACAGTGGGAACTGATCTAAGGATACAGCCTGAGAGAGCGAGGTGTTGTTGAGACCACGCAGATGGTATACATGGCTGGACTTAGTGTTAAGTCCTCTATATAAACTTATCAGATGGTGAGCCAGTGTGGCGATACGGTCATGTTGTGGTCGCCCAAGACAAGCCTCCTACATAAGTTCCCTTGCTAATTAATCCTGCCACCTACCAATCTCAAGTGGTCTGCCTCTTCCTTTGGTCTCTCCCTGCACTCTGTGGGGGCCACTTTCAGATTTCACCGAGAGGCTCCCAGCATTGCTAGCAATCACGCACTGGTTGAGTTATCACAGGCTACTAGTTGGAAAAACTAAACCAAACAACGAGAACGAAACAATGTTGAGATAAATGTGAATATTTCAGCTTCATTTTCTCATTGTTCAAAAGGCCAGAATGGGAGCGACTGTATTCGTAGATCTAGCTTGCAACTGAGAAAAATGTTAAAATCTAAGGCTTGGATAACATTGTTAGGCTCCGCTACCCACATTTTTAATGCAGCGTGCAAGCTTACTTATTAATCAGGCACCTACTCCTACTGTTGCAGTCCTGGGACAGTGGATTCAATGGCATATTAGATATGAGCATGACTTTGAGGAGTTCAGCCTAGCACAGAGTGTCTAAAAAGTATAAAACGTAGTCACGGGCACTCTGCTAGCTTTAATGCCCAGGGGCTGTGGAAGCATTGAGAGAAAAATCCATTTCCTGTCACGTGATAGAGCACTTGAGGAAAGAGCAGATTTTTTTTTCAACAGGACATTTAAAGAGGTGGAAAGAGAAGGAAGATTAAAAGAACAGCTGGAAATTTGCCAGAGAAACAGGAAAGGTCTACCAAGCAACATCAAGTAGTCAGGGCGATGTGCATGAGGTGCAGTATCCACAGCAAAGCATGAGAGGTGAGCCTGGAAATGCCATTTAGGGCCAGCTGTGAGGGCACATGGTGATGCCATGGTGATGCCATGGTGATGGTGGACCCTCAGAACAGAAAAAGAAAAGACGTGCCCAGTGTTGACAGAGTAAAGTACTGAGTAGCTCACAGCCATAACAAATCAGTCAATCAAAAACTAGTTGCTATGACTTTACCGCAGGCAAAATAAAACATTTCCTGCCTATATTTTATAGAGTTTGGAGGAAGTTGCCTACAATCGTAAAGTCACAAGTGGTCATTATGAACCTTTCTTTTGCTTCCTGTCAAATTACATGGAAATGACTTTTCATTTTATATAAATTTTTCTGATGGTACTCAGAAGATATAGAATATTTGAAAACTGTAATGGACATTGTCTAAAAAGTAATGTGTGAATTTTTAATTCTCGTTCTTAGGAATCTCACATCTCATTGAATGTCTTCTGTCTATGGTCCATTGTCCTCGGTGCTGCATCAGATACTCTGCTCTGATTACTTAAACAGCCAGTGAGAGGCAAAAAAATCGAGGTGCCATCATCTGTACACACATATTCACGCTGGAAAGCCTAGAGAAAATGTCTCCACTGGAAAACGGTGTTTCCTTCAGAATCTAAATCAGAGTGCACCCAATTTAAAATTCCGAAGGAATTTATTGCCCCAGTTGGACACCATTCATATTAAATGATCTAAGAATTTCTGTGAGACCCAGCAATTTCCTGGTGCTTTTTCAATGAGTGAAGCAACACAGGAGCAGGAGAAAAGCAGTGTAGCTGGCACTTCCATTTCATCTGACATTATTTTAAAATAGAGAATAAATGACAGAGAAGTGACAAAGGCCCATAAGAACCCAGTAGAGTGGCCAGA
>NW_011889563.1:11106-15478 GCF_000151845.1 Pteropus vampyrus | reverse complement strand
ATTAACCCATCTTTTCTATCAGAGATTCTGGGTATATTCCTTCCTGTGCCCACATACTGAAGGAAGCCACCCTCCCTCCCACTTCACCTATTACTCTGCCACTCTCTCCCTCCCTCTGCACATTCTGATGTATGTGAATGGGCTTTCTAGTTTAAAACCTGACCACATCCTTCCTTTGGCTAGTGTCCCTTTTCTCTCTATTTTGGACTATATGTCTCAGCCCCTAGTATCTTGCTTCTTATTGAAAATTTTACTGGAATTCCTCAACTTTCAATGTTATTTTTAACTAGTCCATTGATACCTTAAAAAAAAAAGGCACATTTATGCAAAAATGCGCATTTCATATACTCTTTTTTTTGTTATATTGTGTTCTGGGTTTATCTTTTTTATATTGTTAAGAAAAACTCCCATGTATGGAATCTCAGTGTATGATTTAAGAACCTGATGATGACAATATATGAGTAGCTTTTGCAGAGGAGTGTGTGTTTGAAATCATCCAAGTCAGCCAGGAGCTGTCTCAGAGGAAATGCTCCCTCTGTGCCCCTTGCTGTGTACCGATCATGGCCAGAGGTGCTTCACCTGTTTTTTTCTGTTTGTTGTTTTTCCTAATTTTTGTGTTTCATTGGCAAGGAAACAGGAGACAAAAATACTCCTCTCGAGTGATTTCATAGTGTCATTGCTACAATAAGGCATATTTTTGTTAACTTTTTAAAAACATCAATGGGAATGTCCACATAGAACATACAAACTGTCACATTTCATTCCCTCTCATCTCAGGTTGAAGGCCGACACAGCTGTAGGGTAATGAAGACCATTGTGAGAATTCAGAAGGTGGCTGACTCATTATTTGTGGCAGTCCATTGTCATTTGTGTATAACAGATGATTTTTCACACTTAGACCCAGGTCTGATAACTTCCTATACTTGAAGGATGAAAAATAAAATAAAAATAGCAAGTTTTCTTGAAGTGATTTTAAATTGTGATCAAGTTTTAAATTCACACAAGGGAACATATCCTAATTCTTCTATCCTGAGAAGCACATAAAGTTGATGTTATATATATACAGTATGTATATACATATGTAATACTACTACATATCATTTTACTTTATCTATAAGATGTAGTAAAAAGTTATTTTTCTTTACATTCCCTTTTATTTATTAATTAATTTACTTTTTATAAATTAACTTGTTGCCTGTTGCATTAGTATGTTGGTCATTATTTCAAAAATAATTTTTTCTCACTCACCCACTCACCAGTATCCCACATAGTGGGACAAACCAATATGAAATTCAGAAAATCGTTAAACCTAATCTCCTATGATGGAAACAAGCCACTTTATTTGGGTGCTTAATTATGATTAAAATTGGAGTGGTTTGGGGAAATAAAAAGAGTCCAGATGTTTTCACATTTATTCTCACTCTAAAGAAAAGAGGCCCCTTGCATTTTTTTTGGGTGAAACCAAAAACCAAATGGTCACTTATTTTTGGCAATGGGAAACATAGGAAGTTTTTCATTTCTGTACAGAAGCGAAATGAATGGTGTCCTTCAGGAGAAAGAGAAAACCTATTGCAAAATATACATAACTTTCTGCACTTCTTTTAATATAGATCACAATGCCCCAGATCTTCACATGAAACTCTATATTCGACAGAAAAAAAACACAACTCACACTCACTTGTACTGAGAAGTTCATAAGTAAAAAAAAGAGATGATGACATAAATTATGTTAAGAGAGAAAGAAGACACTCTTTGCTACATTTCTATATCAGATGGCACTGTTTGAACATCAAGTATTCATTGGCATGGAGTGTAAATGAACCCTTTTCGGGACAGGTGACAGTGAGTGCACCATCCACTGAATTTAACCAAAGAGCGACAGCCATTGTTTTCACTTTGAATTAGCTCTTGCCATCCATACTTTATATGTGGAAGGACAAATGCTTGCCAACTTTGTATTTCTATCACAGTGGGTATGTAAATAAAAACAAGCACATGAAAAGATGTTCAACACCATTAGTGATTAGGGGTATGCAAATAAAAGCCATGATGGTACATCTCTACACACCTATGAGATTGATTAAAATACAAAGAAAAAAATTGTGACACCACCAAATGCTTGTAAGAATGCAGAGAAAATAGAAAATGCTAGTAATAAACAATGGTACAGCTATTCTGGAAAATGCTAGTAATAAACAATGGTACAGCTATTCTGGAATATAGGTTAGTGGTTTCTACTTTTTTCCAGACTAATGAAGATATAATTGACATATAACATTATATTTGTTCAAGATGTACAACATAATGATTTCATATACATAGATATTCCAAACTGATTACCATAATAAGTTTAGTTAACATGCATCACTTAATGCAGTTGAAATTTTTCTCTTCTTTTGATGAGAACCTCTAAGATTTACCTTCTTAAAACTTTCAAATATAGGTAGATCTCGATGATATTGTGAGTTTGGTTCCAGACACCACAATAAAGCAAATATTACAATAAAGCACATAAGAAGAATTTTCTGGTTTCCTGGTACATATAAAAATTGTGTTTCTGGTACACCATAGACTATTAGGTGTGCAATAGCATTATGTCTAAACAAACATTTATATATACTTTAATTTAAAAAATATTTAGTTGCTAAAAAAAAATGCTAACTGCCATCTGAGCCTTGAGTGAGTCATAATATTTTTGCCAGTGTTAAGTAAGGTCTTACATTCAATTTGTAAAAAACACAGAATCTAAGAAGCATGATAAGTGAAGGGCAATAAAATGAGGTATGCCTGTATACAATACAGATTTTAAACCATGGTGATCAGCTGTATATTACATACCCAGAACTTATTATCTTATAACAGAAAGTTTGTACCTTTTGTCACATTTACCCATTCCCCACCTCCAAACTGTTTCTTATCAAATTAAACATGCAATTACCACATGAACCAGCAATTCAACTCTTTTCTTTTTTTTTTAATTTTCTATCACCCCTTCTCCTTGAAAGTGTTTCAGGTACAGCTGACCAGACCTTCCTCCAACATGCATATGGGACCTGGCCAGTCATCTGCAATCCACAGTGATCTGTTTAGGATGAGCTCAAGTCTTAGTCAGATCAACTAGAGGCAACAAAACAACTAGCCTCTTTGTGCTATTTCATTAGAGCCTCTTTTTTCTTCAGAGGATACTGTCCTTAGAAATATATAAGTCTGTAACAGCCAAAAGTGAGTCTAAGAACTCTGATAATGAAACCAACGACAAGGAAATAGAATACACAAGTGGAAAGAAAGGGTGCCTGTTTGAGACGACATCACCCAAGTAGGTTAATCTCAAACCTACTAAGCTTTGTTTTGTAATAACTATGTGTGGTGTCAGGTGGGTACTAACTTGTTGGGGAAATCACTGAGTAAGTTATATATAAATGTTCAACCTCTATTCTGTCCACCTGAAACTAATATAATATTGAATGTCAACCGTAACTGAAAACTAAAATAAAAATTTTAAATAAATCAAATGAAGCTTTGATGGAATCCAGCTCTATTTCATGAAAAACTACCTGGTTTCACATATAGAAGACAATCAATTAACTGTTTTAAAGGTTATTGAGATAGGTGTCTGTCACTTGAAAATGAAAGAGTTATGTTTAATGCAGAAACCAGTACTTCGAATTAGGGTATTGTAAATAAGAGTCCATGAAATGGTCAGTTGGCTGAGCTGTAATCTGGTAGGTGGCAGTAAGTATATCTCTATGCTTACTAGGAATTTGAAAATATTTGTTGCAAGGTGGTTGACCTGTCACCTATTGTAGCTGGAGATATAGATAACACTTAACAAGGCTGGAATATTAGGAAATTATGCAGCAAAACTGGGGAATGTAGTCATGTGTTGGTCACTCCTTGCAGCCTTCACAAAGATCCAGTAAGAAACAAACTTCTTTTACCAAGAAGCTACTCTGCTTCCTAGTACATCTGGAATGAGAGGGAAAAAATTAAACCTTGTTAAGAAAGACCCTGCTGTGTAAAAGTAATTAAAGGTGTTTTAGATTCTGTTCATCTTTTTACTTGCAGATTTAGAGATACCAAATTCTCTGCCCCAAGCTAAATTTGGAATTAAGGCTAAATGTGGAACAATAGGTAAGATAGGAGGAGGATTTCTCCATTAGGTTTTTATCTTTATGTTATTAAAAGTTTTTTACCTTTTAACGCCTTCATTTTTCTCTCCCACTCATCTCCTGCTTCTGGCAAATACTGGTCCGTTCTCAGTATCTATAAGCTCTTTTTATTAGAAATCGGAATCTTTATATAAGAGAAGTCTTATGGCATTTGTCTTCCTCTTTTTGATTGATGTCACTTAGCATAATGCCGCAATGAACAT
>NW_011889563.1:8835-11056 GCF_000151845.1 Pteropus vampyrus | reverse complement strand
TGGTGATGGTGGACCCTCAGAACAGAAAAAGAAAAGACGTGCCCAGTGTTGACAGAGTAAAGTACTGAGTAGCTCACAGCCATAACAAATCAGTCAATCAAAAACTAGTTGCTATGACTTTACCGCAGGCAAAATAAAACATTTCCTGCCTATATTTTATAGAGTTTGGAGGAAGTTGCCTACAATCGTAAAGTCACAAGTGGTCATTATGAACCTTTCTTTTGCTTCCTGTCAAATTACATGGAAATGACTTTTCATTTTATATAAATTTTTCTGATGGTACTCAGAAGATATAGAATATTTGAAAACTGTAATGGACATTGTCTAAAAAGTAATGTGTGAATTTTTAATTCTCGTTCTTAGGAATCTCACATCTCATTGAATGTCTTCTGTCTATGGTCCATTGTCCTCGGTGCTGCATCAGATACTCTGCTCTGATTACTTAAACAGCCAGTGAGAGGCAAAAAAATCGAGGTGCCATCATCTGTACACACATATTCACGCTGGAAAGCCTAGAGAAAATGTCTCCACTGGAAAACGGTGTTTCCTTCAGAATCTAAATCAGAGTGCACCCAATTTAAAATTCCGAAGGAATTTATTGCCCCAGTTGGACACCATTCATATTAAATGATCTAAGAATTTCTGTGAGACCCAGCAATTTCCTGGTGCTTTTTCAATGAGTGAAGCAACACAGGAGCAGGAGAAAAGCAGTGTAGCTGGCACTTCCATTTCATCTGACATTATTTTAAAATAGAGAATAAATGACAGAGAAGTGACAAAGGCCCATAAGAACCCAGTAGAGTGGCCAGATGACACCACTTTTGTCTGACAAATCCATAAAAGGGGTGCCGACTATGTAGTAATGGGAAGGTTGGAAGGATCACTACTAGGCTTCCCCAGAGTTGTACGACAAGGCTACTTCTCATTTACGTTCCTTATGACAGATCACAAACTAAGTCTATGAACCACCTGTCACCAAGCCAAGTTATTACAATGTTATTGACATTGTTTTCTATGTTCTACACTACGACTTTATGGCCTATTTATTTTATAACTAGCAATGTGTACTTCTTATTCCCCTTTAGTTTTTTCACCCATCTCTCAACTCCCACTGCTCTGGCTACCATCAGTGTTTTCTCTGTTTCTGTGAGTCTATTTTATTTTTCTTTCGTTCATTTGTTTGTTTTGATATTTTAGATTTCACATATTAGTAAAATCATACATATCTGTCTTTCTGTGCCTACCTTATATCATAATACCCACTAGGTCAATCCATGTTGTTGCGAATGGCCAGGTACTATTATTTTTTATTGCTAGGTAATGTTACATTGTACATCTGTACCTCAGCTTTTTTAACCACTCTTCTGTTGATGGACACCTAGGTGGCTTCCACATATCGGTTATTGTGATTAGTGCTGTAATGAACGAAGGGTGAATATGTCATTTTGAATAAGTGTTTTTGGTTTCTTCAGATAAATATCCAGAAGTGAAGTTGCTGGATCACATGCTCTTTCTATGTTTAGTTTTTTTGAGGAATCTCCATACTGTTTTTTCATAGTGGCTGCATCGATTTACATTCTCACCATCCGTGCGTGAAGGTTCCCTTTTCACCACATCATCACCAATACTCGTCTGTTGACTTTTTGAAAATAGGCATCTGACAGGTGTGAGGTGGTGTCTCATTGTGATTTTAATTTCCATTTCCTCGATAGTTAGTGACGTCGAGCGTCTTTTCATACGTGTGTCGGCCAGTCGTACGTCTTCACTGGCAAAATGTCTGTTCACATATTTTACCCATTTTTAATCGAATTGCTGCTCGTTTATTTGACGTTGAGCTGTGTGAGTTCCCCGCATATTTTATATATTAACCTCAGTAATATCTAATGACCACGAGCCTTCAGTCCTGCAGGTGGTACAGCCCTGAGGCGCCACGTGCAGGCTGCTCCCGAAAACCTACCTGAAACCAAATCCTGGCTTTCTGGCTTATCAGCTGAAGACCTATCAAAGTGCTCCAAACTTCAGTTTATTCTTCTGTAAAATGGAGATTAGGATCATTATGGTGACCAAATGCTTCACTCTAAAGGAGAGTGAATGTGCATGAGCAATTCATTCTGAGATGTCCATTGGCTTCTGAGGATACAAAGATGTGGGGGAGAACTTTAAAAGCATTTTCTTTTTGTTCAATTTGCTTATCTATACTTTCTCAGTGTTTTTTTTTTTT
>NW_011889563.1:5869-8785 GCF_000151845.1 Pteropus vampyrus | reverse complement strand
ATACTACTACATATCATTTTACTGTATCTATAAGATGTAGTAAAAAGTTATTTTTCTTTACATTCCCTTTTATTTATTAATTAATTTACTTTTTATAAATTAACTTGTTGCCTGTTGCATTAGTATGTTGGTCATTATTTCAAAAATAATTTTTTCTCGCTCACCCACTCACCAGTATCCCATATAGTGGGACAAACCAATATGAAATTCAGAAAATCGTTAAACCTAATCTCCTATGATGGAAACAAGCCACTATATTTGGGTGCTTAATTATGATTAAAATTGGAGTGGTTTGGGGAAATAAAAAGAGTCCAGATGTTTTCACATTTGTTCTCACTCTAAAGAAAAGAGGCCCCTTGCATTTTCTTTGGGTGAAACCAAAACCAAATGGTCATTTATTTTTGGCAATGGGAAATATAGGAAGTTTTTCATTTCTGTACAGAAGCGAAATGAATGGTGTCCTTCAGGAGAAAGAGAAAACCTACTGCAAAATATACATAACTTTCTGCACTTCTTTTAATATAGATCACAATGCCCCAGATCTTCACATGAAACTCTATATTCGACAGAAAAAAAAACACAACTCACACTCACTTGTACTGAGAAGTTCATAAGTGAAAAAAAAGAGATCATGACATAAATTATGTTAAGAGAGAAAGAAGACACTCTTTGCTACATTTCTATATCAGATGGCACTGTTGAACATCAAGTATTCATTGGCATGGAGTGTAAATGAACCCTTTTCGGGACAGGTGACAGTGAGTGCACCATCCACTGAATTTAAGCAAAGAGTGACAGCCATTGTTTTCACTTTGAATTAGCTCTTGCCATCCATCCTTTATATGTGGAAGGAAAAATGCTTGACAACTTTGTATTTCTATCACGGTGGATATGTAAATAAAACAAGCACATGAAAAGATGTTCAACACCATTAGTGATTAGGGGTATGCAAATAAAAGCCATGATGGTACACACCTATTAGATTGATTAAAATACAAAGAAAAAATTTGTGACACCACCAAATGCTTGTAAGAATGCAGAGAAAATAGAAAATGCTTGTAATAAACAATGGTACAGCTATTCTGGAATATAGGTTAGTGGTTTCTACTTTTTTCCAGACTTATGAAGATATAATTGACATATAACATTATATTTGTTCAAGATGTACAACATAATGATTTCATATACATAGATATTCCAAACTGACTACCAAAATAAGTTTAGTTAACATACATCACTTAATGCAGTTGAAATTTTTCTCTTCTTTTGATGAGAACTGCTAGGATTTACCTCCTTAAAACTTTCAGATATAGGTAGATCTCGACGATATTGTGAGTTTGGTTCCAGACACCACAATAAAGCAAATATTACAATAAAGCACATAAGAAGAATTTTCTGGTTTCCTGGTACATATAAAAATTGTGTTTCTGGTACACTATAGACTATTAGGTGTGCAATAGCATTATGTCTAAACAAACAATTATACATACTTTAATTTTAAAAATATTTTGTTGCTAAAAAAAAATGCTAACTGCCTTCTGAGCCTTGAGTGAGTCATAATATTTTTGCCAGTGTTAAGTAAGGTCTTACATTCAATTTGTAAAAAACACAGAATCTAAGAAGCATGATAAGTGAAGGACAATAAAACGAGGTATGCCTGTATACAATACAGATTTTAAACCATGGTGATCAGCTATACATTACATCCCCAGAACTTGTTATCTTATAACAGAAAGTTTGTACCTTTTGTCACGCTTACCCATTCCCCACCTCCAAACTGCTTTTTATAAAATTAAACATGCAATTACCACATGAACCAGCAATTCAACTCTTTTCTTTTTTTTTTAATTTTCTATCACCCCTTCTCCTTGAAAGTGTTTCAGGTACAGCTGACCAGACCTTCCTCCAACATGCATATGGGACCTGGCCAGTCATCTGCAATCCACAGTGATCTGTTTAGGATGAGCTCAAGTCTTAGTCAGATCAACTAGAGGCAACAAAACAACTAGCCTCTTTGTGCTATTTCATTAGAGCCTCTTTTTTCTTCAGAGGATACTGTCCTTAGAAATATATAAGTCTGTAACAGCCAAAAGTGAGTCTAAGAACTCTGATAATGAAACCAACGACAAGGAAATAGAATACACAAGTGGAAAGAAAGGGTGCCTGTTTGAGACGACATCACCCAAGTAGGTTAATCTCAAACCTACTAAGCTTTGTTTTGTAATAACTATGTGTGGTGTCAGGTGGGTACTAACTTGTTGGGGAAATCACTGAGTAAGTTATATATAAATGTTCAACCTCTATTCTGTCCACCTGAAACTAATATAATATTGAATGTCAACCGTAACTGAAAACTAAAATAAAAATTTTAAATAAATCAAATGAAGCTTTGATGGAATCCAGCTCTATTTCATGAAAAACTACCTGGTTTCACATATAGAAGACAATCAATTAACTGTTTTAAAGGTTATTGAGATAGGTGTCTGTCACTTGAAAATGAAAGAGTTATGTTTAATGCAGAAACCAGTACTTCGAATTAGGGTATTGTAAATAAGAGTCCATGAAATGGTCAGTTGGCTGAGCTGTAATCTGGTAGGTGGCAGTAAGTATATCTCTATGCTTACTAGGAATTTGAAAATATTTGTTGCAAGGTGGTTGACCTGTCACCTATTGTAGCTGGAGATATAGATAACACTTAACAAGGCTGGAATATTAGGAAATTATGCAGCAAAACTGGGGAATGTAGTCATGTGTTGGTCACTCCTTGCAGCCTTCACAAAGATCCAGTAAGAAACAAACTTCTTTTACCAAGAAGCTACTCTGCTTCCTAGTACATCTGGAATGAGAGGGAAAAAATTAAACCTTGTTAAGAAAGACCCTGCTGTGTAAAAGTAATTAAAGGTGTTTTAGATTCTG
>NW_011889563.1:3557-5819 GCF_000151845.1 Pteropus vampyrus | reverse complement strand
GGTTAATCTCAAACCTACTAAGCTTTGTTTTGTAATAACTATGTGTGGTGTCAGGTGGGTACTAACTTGTTGGGGAAATCACTGAGTAAGTTATATATAAATGTTCAACCTCTATTCTGTCCACCTGAAACTAATATAATATTGAATGTCAACCGTAACTGAAAACTAAAATAAAAATTTTAAATAAATCAAATGAAGCTTTGATGGAATCCAGCTCTATTTCATGAAAAACTACCTGGTTTCACATATAGAAGACAATCAATTAACTGTTTTAAAGGTTATTGAGATAGGTGTCTGTCACTTGAAAATGAAAGAGTTATGTTTAATGCAGAAACCAGTACTTCGAATTAGGGTATTGTAAATAAGAGTCCATGAAATGGTCAGTTGGCTGAGCTGTAATCTGGTAGGTGGCAGTAAGTATATCTCTATGCTTACTAGGAATTTGAAAATATTTGTTGCAAGGTGGTTGACCTGTCACCTATTGTAGCTGGAGATATAGATAACACTTAACAAGGCTGGAATATTAGGAAATTATGCAGCAAAACTGGGGAATGTAGTCATGTGTTGGTCACTCCTTGCAGCCTTCACAAAGATCCAGTAAGAAACAAACTTCTTTTACCAAGAAGCTACTCTGCTTCCTAGTACATCTGGAATGAGAGGGAAAAAATTAAACCTTGTTAAGAAAGACCCTGCTGTGTAAAAGTAATTAAAGGTGTTTTAGATTCTGTTCATCTTTTTACTTGCAGATTTAGAGATACCAAATTCTCTGCCCCAAGCTAAATTTGGAATTAAGGCTAAATGTGGAACAATAGGTAAGATAGGAGGAGGATTTCTCCATTAGGTTTTTATCTTTATGTTATTAAAAGTTTTTTACCTTTTAACGCCTTCATTTTTCTCTCCCACTCATCTCCTGCTTCTGGCAAATACTGGTCCGTTCTCAGTATCTATAAGCTCTTTTTATTAGAAATCGGAATCTTTATATAAGAGAAGTCTTATGGCATTTGTCTTCCTCTTTTTGATTGATGTCACTTAGCATAATGCCGCAATGAACATGGGGATGTGTTTATCTTTATGGGTCAGTGTTTTTATTTATCTTTTTATGATTAATACCCAAAAGCGAAATCGCTGGATCTTCCGGTAGTTGTATTTTTAACTTTCTGAGAAACTTCCATACAGTGTTCTATAGCAGGCTGCACCAATTTACATTTTCACCAACAGTGCACAAGGGGTCCCTTTTCTCCACATTCTTGCCAAGTCGTTATTTCTTGTCTTTTTGATGCTTGAACATTTCTAGAATGTTTAAGTTAATATCTTATTATGGTTTTCATCTGATTTTCTCTGATGATTAATGATGTTGAGCATTTATCATGAATCTGTTGGCCATCTGCATGTCTTCTTTGGGAAAATATTCAGATCTGCTAAATTTTTAATCAGATTGTTTTTTGTTTTGCTATTGAATTATATGAGCTATCTATAAATTTAGGCTATTACTCTCTTCTCGGAAATACAATTTGCAAATATTTCTCCCATTCAGTAGGCTGCCTTTTCAATTTTTTGATGGTTTCCTTTGCTTTGTAGAAGCCTTTTAGTTTGATATAGTTCCACCAATCGATTTTTCCTTTTGCATTTACTTTTAGTGTCATATTCAAAGAATCATTGCCAAGATCTATGCCAAGCAGCTTACCATCTCCTGCTTCTGGCAAATACTGGTCCGTTCTCAGTATCTATAAGCTCTTTTTATTAGAAATCGGAATCTTTATATAAGAGAAGTCCTATGGCATTTGTCTTCCTCTTTTTGATTGATGTCACTTAGCATAATGCCGTAATGATTTTGTCCTAAGATTTTTATGGTTTTGTCCTAAGATTTTTATGGTTTCAGGTCTTACGTTCAAGTCTTCAATTCATATTGAGTATTTTGTGTTTGTGGTGTAAGATAGTGGTCTGTTTTCTTTCTTTTCCATGTGGCTATCCACTTTTCTCGGCACCATTTCCTCATTGTATGTTCTTGGCTCCGTTGTCAAAAGTTAATTGACCGTATATGTGCGGCCTTATTTCTGGGCTCTCTATTCTGTTCTATTAATCTATGTGCCCATTTTATGCCAATAAAAGGTATATGGGATTTATCTTATTAGTTCTTTTAATGCATGTGAATCTATGATTATTTCAAAATAAAAAGTTTAATTTAAAAAAAGTCCATTTGAGTGTTGGAAAGTTAGGGGAGGCTGCTGTGCTGAAAATGTCTGTTTTGTGTCACCACCATCC
>NW_011889563.1:1800-3285 GCF_000151845.1 Pteropus vampyrus | reverse complement strand
CCCTTACAAGCGGAGCCAACTCTGTGGCTCTCTGGTACAGAAGCAGGATTTGTTGTTGCACGGCAAAAAAATTTTATATCAAGACGTTGGTAGATTTGTTTCCCCCTAGATGTTAGATCAATCAGTCCAATTTGTTATAAAGTGGGACAATTTGAATTAAGTAGAAAGCATAAACAAAACATTTCTTTGTGATGGTAAAACTAAGTGTAGCCTCTAAAGAGAAATTTCTTGACCCAAATGTCTAATCCTCTAAGATATATGGTTAACACAGTTTCTCTTACAGAAATCTAAAATCAATTCTACAGGCACCTCATTTTCAGTGGCATAAAATGGCTATGTCTGACGCACCTCTACAACCAGGCTTACATCATGTCTTCTCCTCTTTGACCTGGTGTTTATTCTTAAGTGTAGAAAAATGATCTGAACAATACCCTTTCTATCTGCAATTCTAATATCTTCTCTTTATAGTCCCTCTGTTTGTCCAGCTCAGTCTTCCCAGGGACATTCTGGCCACACTGAGCAGATATCTGCACCTCTGTGTATCTCCTCCTGAATTGCCATCTCAGCAATTGAAGCTATGAACTTCTTTGAAGTCTAAGTACTAAACTAATTCTTACAGTTCTAGATAGTTTCTAAAGTCAGGAGTTCAGACAAGGCAAGCTGCTTTCTATCTTCTACAGCTTCTTATCTAGCTTCTTATCCTGTGCTATGAAACTCATGGTCTATGGAACACCAAAGTAGCTTGGGGTCTTTTAAAGATAATCAAGAGTAGCAGTTACTAAGTCTGACTTACTGGGAGTTTTGTTAATAGGGAAGAATTCGTTCTCATTTATAGATAAATGATGAGTTTCTACAAAGGTTTTTAAACACTTATTTTAGCCACTCAGGAAGGAACTGCCGAGTCATTAGGGAGCTTAAAAGAGAGTGGTCATATGGAGAATGCTGACGGAAGTGGGAAGGCCCAGCAGTGGCGCTGCATGTGCTGTCAGGCTGATGAGAAGATCCCACCTGAACGCATGAGGCAGCAGCGAGCACCAGGGCTTGACCCGTCAGACCCCATATCACAGGAGAGAGCACTAGACCATCTTCCCTCAGGTGATACTTGTTATTAATCGTGTATGAAGTCCAAGATGCATTCCTGCCCCTTACTCTACCCGATCACCCTCCAATACAGGCCCCGAGTGGTAGGGGGTTGTCCTAAAACTAGGAGCCAGTTCAGTCAAATGTCTCTCCCATTTCGACGTTTGTTAAAATGCTAACACCTGATTCCCTACCTAATTAGGAGTTACCGCAGTTCACTCGTGGACATTCGTGCTACTTTCTAAATAAGGGAGCACTGTTCCTGTGTAACTGTGACTATATGGGAAGGTAACTAAAGGGTAAGATGAGACATGATGGTGTGGTGCGTGTCCCAGTGATTGCTTTGGGCAAATCTGGGCTGGCCTTGTGGGTTGCAGTTTCTGTATCTAAACAAGAAAAGCCTCA
>NW_011889563.1:0-1010 GCF_000151845.1 Pteropus vampyrus | reverse complement strand
CATCCTGAAAAGGTGTCTATAAAAACAAGTAAATATTTGTAGCCCCCACAGTCGGGGTTACCTCAGTGAAATCGACTTCCCGGTGGTCCCCCAGATAAGTTCCTCTTTCCCTATGCCTAGGTTCTTCTATCTTCCCCTTCTTTGGTTAACTTGGGCACGAGCCGGGGCATCGTGAAGCAATCTCCTCTGCAGTTCTTCTCCCTTCTAACAAGTGAAAGTAGGGGTCTAAAGCTTGGAGCATCTTAGTTCACCCTAGGTGTGTGGTCTGGTGTAGTTGGTGGAGGAGAGTCCTTCCAAGGGCCCATGAGAGCCTGATTTTTCCATCTGGGGTCGTCCACCACTCCTGTTGGCTCCTAGTGGCTCCCTTGTCTTGAAAATATATGTTCTCTTCTGCCGTATAGGTCGGAGACGGAGGCAGTTCTGGGTAAGGGACAACAGTCAGTAGGCCTTGTGGCCACTGGCTTTGTGGCCACTGTTCTTGTCTCTGCATTGGCTCGTCGGTTTCCCTCAGTCTCAGGACTATTCCCTTTTTGATGCCCTTTACAAACAACCATAGCAAGAGCCTTAGGCATCTATATGGCTTCGAATAAGGCTAAGATCTCCTCCTTGTTCTTGATGTCCTTCCCAGCTGGTCGGAAGCCCTCTTTCCTTGTAGATGGCTCCGTGTACATGTGCAGTGGCAAAGGCGTATCGGCTGTTAGTGTGTATTGTGACTGCCTTATCCTTTCCCCATCTTAGTGCCTCAGTGAGGGCGATGAGTTCTGCCTTTTGAGCAGAAGTCCTATGGGGAAGAGCCTGTGACCAGATGGTTCCAGTTAGAGTTACGACCACTGCGCCAACATACCTCCTTTCTTCCTGCATGAAGCTGCTCCCGTCCATGAACAGAACTTCATCAGCCTCAGGCAGAGGGGAGTCTTTGAGTTCTGGCCACGAGGAACACACAGCGTCAGTGAAATCTATGCAGTCATGAACGGGGGTCTTGGGGTCTGGGTCTGGCAACAGATTGGCTG
>NW_011889562.1:73928-74586 GCF_000151845.1 Pteropus vampyrus | reverse complement strand
CACAAAGGCAGTAAACTATATCAAAGTTAAAGATTGTCCTTTGTCAAGGAAGCTATAGGCCTAGGTTGTGACGACCTGCAACAACTGGCTTTTAGTTAGGAGTTTTTACATTCAGTACACCCCTGTATGGTTACTTTGGTCTTTGTCTTTGTAAGGTCCATCATCTAGGCCATTCCTGAGCTTGTCAAGTAGGATATGTGGCTTCTTTTTCACCCACACCATGTGGATATTACACACCATAGCTTTGTAATATATTTTAACATCAGGGAGCATGATGTCTCCAGCTTTGTTCTGCTTTATCAGGATTGTTTTGGATATTCAGGGTGTTTCCTGGCTCCATAAAGATTTTAGAATTGTTTTTTCTATTTCTGTGTAAAAAGATATTGGAATTTTGATAGAGGTTGCATTGAATCTATACATTACTTTGGATAGCGTGAAAAACAAAAATCAGCGAAGTAAATTTAGGGATCTAATTGTCTTTATTAAGACATTTGTAAATGGAGCACATCCCATGTAGCAGTTAGAAGGGAACTCTCAGTGGCTGTACATATTAGAATGTTTTCTTAGAAAGAAGTGAGGGACAAGGGAGCTATTAACAAAAGAAAAAAAAGAATTATTTTTAAAGCAGGGCATCTTTTTGAAGGGATGGGAACAGCAA
>NW_011889562.1:60022-61354 GCF_000151845.1 Pteropus vampyrus | reverse complement strand
TCCAGAAAGAGATTTATTATATAAAGGACTTTCTTTAGCCTGCTGCAAAGAAGGCGCTTCTCTTTTGGTTTCCAGTAGGTGGTGTCTAAGCCTCTTGGATCCCTGCTTTATATAAAGCCTAAATGTTTTTTATTTTCTTGTAGATATTTAATCACACTTGCTACTCTCAGTTTCAGTCCCTGTCCGTGATAGCAACAGTTTTGGTAGCATTTGCTCCGATTCCTCTGGGATTCCATGGTGATCGGTCTTGGAGTATTGGGCAGAGGGGCTTTTTGGGTTGGGGTTTGGGGGGTATAGCTCAGCCTCGGTTTTCCAACCAGGGCTGGTAAAAATCAACTGTTGTTTCTCTGTTGTCCTAGCTCACCTATCTGCTTTTTGCCTTGATGACTTGGCCTTGCTGCAGGCTGCTAGGAGTTCTGGCACTTCCAGGTAGGCTGATCAGGGAAGTCATCGCACCTTCAATCCTTCCCCTCCTTCTGCAAGAGCTCCGTCAGCTGCGAGAGGCACCTTCTTTATTTTTCCCAGTCTACTGCCCAACACCCGAGGTTGTGACCTGTGTTAGCTCCTATGTGCAGATCCCATGCTCAGACGTGCTGGTGTGCAGTTTGGGTGTTTTCTGTTGAGTTTTAGATGTTCAGCTTATTGTTGTTTCAGGAGGAGGGATCTGAGGATGTCTCTCACTCAGCAATGTTTCTTGAGAATCCTCTATGATATACTTTTAAAATAGAGAGGTGGCAAGAGATTTAAAATGTTAATAAAGCCACAACCAGAGACTGCAATGTACTTATCAGCCCTGCAGCCAGGCCTTGAGGACATCTTTAGAACAAAGGAAGATTTCTGCTGAGATTACTAACAACCCCATTCCCCACACCTGTGAAGGGGAAACAGAAACCAAGTCATTCCCAATGGCTAAAACCATGGCGAACCTAAGGTTGAAAGCTGAGAACTGCCAGCAGGCCTTTCACTCTATATATTCTTACCATTTCATGCTATATACTCTTCCCCTTCCTTGCTCTATGTCCATATCAAAGGATATGGGAACTAAAGAATGCCATATAAACTGAATTCTTTGAATAATCAGGGTCTCTCTCTGTGCCTTTACTCTGTCTCTCTCTATGTCTCTCTCACTATCCTTCTCACTCTCTGCCTCTGAGAGGAGACCACATTTTCTCTGTAGAGCGTTATACCTTTCCTAACAAACTTTCCTTTTGACTCTAACTATGGCGTTTGTTTTGAACTCTTACCACACACATTGCCAATTGACCCTCTTCTTCTCTCGGTTCAGGGCTTGTTCTCCCCACCACTCAGGGAAATTTACCTTGTCTTGCATCA
>NW_011889562.1:59347-59972 GCF_000151845.1 Pteropus vampyrus | reverse complement strand
TTTCTAGAAACTCATCAATGAAGGAAACAATGACTTACATCTGCATAACAATTTTACGTCATTTACTGGGCTTTTCCTGATAACTTCCCATAACTGACTATACCCAACCTTAGCACCTTCAGCTAAAGATGGTAGTTAATATGGTACCTCAGTATATTCTGAGGGGATACTCGGTTTTCCTAGATCTCTCCCATATATACAGGGGCAATACATGTTATTAAACTTTATTGTTTTTCTTCTATTATTCTTTTTTTTTTACAAGGATGTGTCAGCAAAGAACCCAGAAGTGTAGAAAGAAATTTTTTCTTCTCATACAGAGCAATAGACTATATGACATAGCCTAGGTATGTAGTAGGGTAACCATGTAGGTTTGTGTAAGCGCACTCTATGCTACCTAACCTACCACACATTTCTCAAAATTTATCCCCTTTGTTTGATGGTGAATGACGGCACACATTTCATCTAAAATTTTATGTAAATGCAATTTTAGGTGAGATGATGTACAGCTAGTTGCCCTTTACATGATCACGGGACCTCATCTTTGCTACACACAGTGTCTTCAGGCCAGGATCTGCAGCATCAGCATCTTCCTGGAGCTTGTGAGAAAGGCAGAGTCCCTGGGCCC
>NW_011889562.1:55205-56835 GCF_000151845.1 Pteropus vampyrus | reverse complement strand
TAAGTAGAAGCTGGTATTAATATGACCCCAAAAGTACATAGTGTGTGTGTCTATGGGTTGTGAGTGTGAGTGGTTTGTGGAGCATGAGCATTTCTCCACTTCTTGGGGCAAGGGTAGCTAGCTTATATGTGTTTTTTAAAATATAGATACAGAATGTCAATCAACAGATGGAAATAAAGAAGGTATCACTTCTCCTCACAGGATCTCTTGCAAAGAAGATAAAAGGTACAATTTGTGATTGAGCGAGTCCTTGTGTCTTGAAGTTTCATCTGTAGCAATTAGGCCATCGCATTCCTTCACATTCTCTGATAGTATCCCTATCATATCCCTTTTGCTTATTCTCACCACACGGTTTCCTTTTGAGCAGAATTACTTAAGACAAGTGCCAGCCTCAGGACATTTGCACTGGCTCTTTCCCATGCATGCTACCTACTTCTACAGATATCTGTCTGTCTTTCCTGTGTGTTTCATGAAGTTTCTATTCAAGTAGCACCTTGTTTTCAGATTTTTCTCAATTTTTTAAAAAGAAACACACACATATCTACTGTCTTTTATACCTACTCTTTTTTTTTTAGAACACATGCACCATCTAACAATATGTGATTTTTCACTTCTTTGTACTTTTTATCTGTCTTTAGATTGTACGGACTTTTGTTTACCAGCACCCTGTTCTCCTTGACGAGAGATAGATCAGGACTCAGCATGTATTTATCAGTGATTGTGGTATGACATCATTTCCTCAGGGTTAAATGTGTGAAGAAAGTGGACCAATAGTTGTAGCATAAGCAGGATTTTCTGTAATATTCTGGAGAGGACTTTGCATGTTGAAAACGGAACCGAACTAGGATTAGTGTACCTATCAGATGTGTTATAAAAAAGGTCCAAACTCAAAGCCAAGAATTACAAAAAAAGTTGCCACAAGAAAAGTGAGAGAAGGGCCAGCCTCACCCATTAAGGACCATATAAAAACAAGGGTGGTCAAATAAACACGAAATTGGTGCAGGAATATCAGAATTTATATGTGAAAGAATTTCTCATTAACTGTGTGTAAAAATGATTTATTTGGCAAATTTCTGATAAGGAGACAGGAATTCCTACTTAGAAATGCTGGGGGAAATTATTTAAAAGGAATGAGATCTCCAGAAAACCATATATGTGTTGTATATACATTCTACTGCAAAGTAAAAATTGTTGCGTTTCAAGATGCTACAAACGCCCATATTTGTTAAGTAATTATTTAAATTTTTATTGCTAGTCATAACCATCAGCACATGGTACCAGAAAATTATTCACAGATTACAGAATTTCTTCTCGTGGGATTTTATGAGGAACCAGAATGGCAATCTCTCATATTTGAGCTTTTCCTCTTCATGTACCTGATCACTGTATTTGGAAACCTACTCATCATCCTGGCCGTCAGCTCGGACTCCCAACTCCACACACCCATGTACTTCTTCCTCTCCAACTTGTCCTTGGTGGACATCTGTTTCACCTCCACCACCATCCCCAAGATGCTGGTGAACATCCAGACACAGAGCCAAATCATAACCTATGGAGGCTGCATCACACAGATGTATTTTTCCCAACTCTTTGGAGTGTTGGACGACTTCCTCTTGACCGTGATGGCTTA
>NW_011889562.1:51799-55155 GCF_000151845.1 Pteropus vampyrus | reverse complement strand
CAACTTGTCCTTGGTGGACATCTGTTTCACCTCCACCACCATCCCCAAGATGCTGGTGAACATCCAGACACAGAGCCAAATCATAACCTATGGAGGCTGCATCACACAGATGTATTTTTTCCAACTCTTTGGAGTGTTGGACGACTTCCTCTTGACCGTGATGGCTTATGACCGTTTTGTGGCCATCTGTCACCCCCTGCACTACACGGTCATCATGAACCCCTGGCTCTGTGGACTGGTGCTTCTGGTGTCCTGGATCATGAGTGCTCTGTATTCCTTGTTACAAAGCTTAATGGTGTTGCGACTATCTTTCTGTACAGTCTTGAAAATCCCTCACTTTTTCTGTGAACTCAATCAGGTGATTAAACTTGCCTGTTCTGACACCTTTCTTAATAATGTGATGATGTATTTTGCAACTGGACTATTGGCTGCTCTTCCCCTTACTGGGATCCTTTACTCTTACTTTAAGATAGTTTCTTGTATTCGTGGAATGTCGTCAGCTCAGGGGAAGTATAAAGCATTTTCTACCTGTGCGTCTCACATCTCTGTTGTCTCTTTATTTTATTGTACAATACTAGGTGTTTACCTCAGCTCTGCCTCTCCCTACAGCACACACTCAAGTGCAGTAGCCTCAGTGATGTACACTGTGGTCATACCCATGCTGAACCCTTTCATCTACAGTCTCAGGAATAAAGACATAAAGGGGGCTTTGAAAAGATTCTGTGAGATGGCAGCTATCAAAGGGACAACTGTTTTAGGGATGAAGAGCTCTCCATGATTGGAAGGCTGAAAGCCTTGATGCCAGAAAATGTGGAAATTGAATATGCCTCTTTTATTTATTAACTTGAATTTCCATTTACTTAACTCACCTTTTCTGTACCATGTAATTCCATTTATCATGCTTTCTTCTCTAATATATTGACATTTTCTTCCCTTGTACATTTTCCCAGTCATAAACGTTTTACCCAAATTTGAACCAAAAATATTTGGAAAACCTGATTATTTTGTGAATTCATATGGATTTCTTAAGAAAAATTTCTTCTCAAATGGTCATATCATCTCAAGAATTTTATTTTGTGTTACCGAAAGAATATTGATGGATTGTATAACTCACATATAGCAAAGTATGTTTGTTGACTAAGTTCATTAACATGATATTTTATAAAAAACTGAAATATGGTGTCACTTTGGGTCTGTCATTCTATTTAATTTCACTCTCGTAACTTCTCTTACTGATAATGTGGACTTTAACATTCTGATGGTTTTTTAACTGGACTCCTACATTTTACTGTTATGGAGTTTGGCGTCTACAATGCCTATCACAGTTGCTGAAAAAAATTGTTTATCACATATACATCTCTAGGTAGAGTCGTCAGGAAAACACAAATTTGATAAATAGATTCACCTAATATGATCTTTAGAAAGAATTGGTCTTGTATATGTGGAAGCATTACTCAGTTGATTAGTATGCAACATATTTCTTTTTTATGCTGTAATCTGCTACTGAATTATAGAAGATAGATTCCATGTATGAGATCCTCTTTTCACTGAGGTGAAGAATGATTGGTATATTTACATTTTATTACCAAATTCCCTTCCTATTTGTCCTCCAAAATTTCAGTCTGCCTACAAATATGATTCCTATAAACTAAATATCTCCACTTTTCTTAATTTTGTCATAACCACTACATGGATAGTGAATGAACAATATCAATAGCATCCCTTTCATACTTCCTCATATGCAGGAATCACTTCCTTCTTCAAGACCTGAATGTGACTCACAGAAGGGCTTGTGTTCCTGCCTTGTCATATGATTCAGGATCAGCATCATTTCTGCTAAGATGCATGTCCTTCCGACCTCTCCTGGTTACCTGGAAGCAATTCTCAATAGAGCCAATTATTAATCCAGTTATCCAAAATAAACTCGAATAACAAAATAGTCATAGATGCTATGTCTAAATATCACAATATATGCCCAAAATTAAAAACATTAACTTATTATAATTGCCTTTAGTTTGATTGCCTTGATTATTGTATCAGTTAGTTAATGCTGTATAACAAACTGTCCTAAATGCTATGATTTATATCAAATGGGATTATATGATGGGAGTTGTTCTGATCTCTGTTCAGATACTCATGAGTCTGCATCAGCTGTAGTCTATACACTGTGTGTCTATAGCTCATCCATGAAATTGTGAGAGGCTATAATGCTTTGAACCAATTTATGAAGGTTATTTACATAAGTAGTATAACCTTGTTTACCAAAAAAATGAGTTTACCAAATGTAATTTGTGACAAATTAATGCCACTATTTTTATATCCATATAAAACACTGTTTTCTACCAAATGATATTTCTCCTTCCTCCATTAAAGTGTGACTCAAGCTACCTGTGCTCTACATCCTACCTGGCATCACTAGATTTTTTCCTGTTTGTTATTTGATTGGAGTGTAATTGCATCAAATGTCTTGCAGATATTCAAAGTGTACAAATTGCTGAATCAAAGAGACCTAATAAATTAAGAGTATATATTGAAAGGGTCTATTTACACATCATCCAAAGAACTGTATGAAAGTTTTAATTGCACTGTTACATATCTGTGAAAAAATGGTATCTCCCTGAGCTTGTTTCCGTATTTCTTTTTTTTCTCTTTTTCCCCCATCTACCTCCCCCAGCCTACCCTCTGGTAACCACTAGTCCATTGTCTATGTACATGAGTCTCTGTCCTGTTCCTTTGTTGCTTTTAGGTTTATATCCCACATTAAGTGATATAATGTGGTTTTCAACATTTTCTGACTGGCTTATTTCACTTAGCATGAATATCTAAAAGTCCATCCATGCTATCGCAAATGGCAGTATTTCATCTCTTCTTATGGCTGAGTAATATTCTACTGCATATATGTACCACAGCTTCTTTATCCATTCATCTGTTGTAGGGTGCTTCGGTTGCTTCCATGTCCTGAAAATCGTGAATAATGCTGCGATGAACATCAGTGTGAAAAGATCTTTTCAAATATGAGTTTTTAAGTCTTTTGGGTAAATACCCAATAGAGGGATTGCTGGATCATATGGTAGATCAATTCTTAGTTTTTTTGAGGAACCTCCATACTGTTTTCCATAGTGACTGTAGCATTTTGTAGTTCAACCAGCAGTGTATGAGTGTTTCTTTTCTTCCATATCCTCTCCAACACGTGTTACTAGTTGTCCTGTTGATGATAGCCATTCTAACAGGTATGAGATAGTATCTCATTTTGGCTTTGATTTTCACTTCCCTAATAGCTAGTGAAGTTGACCATTTGTATATCTTCTTGGGAGAAGTGTCTCTTCAGGTCCTCTGCCCAGCTTTTAATTGAATTG
>NW_011889562.1:49007-50707 GCF_000151845.1 Pteropus vampyrus | reverse complement strand
GAGGTCCATCCATGTTGTTGCAAATGGCTGTATTTCATCTCTTCTTATGGCTGAGTAATATTCCATTGTATATATGTACCACAGCTTCTTTAGCCAATCATCTATCATACAACACTTTGATTGCTTCCATTTCCTGGTCACTGTGAATAATGCTACTATGAACATAGGTGTGCAAATATCTTTATGGATATGAATTTTTAAGTCTTTGGGGTAAACATCCAGTAGAGGGATTGCTGGATCATATGGAAGATCAATTCTTACTTTTTTGAGGAACCTTCGTAATGTTTTCCATAGTGGCTGTACCCATTTGCGGTCCCACCAGCAGTGTATGAGGGTTCCTTTATCCCTGCATCCTCTCCAGCATTTGTTATTACTTGTCCTGTTGGTTAAAGCCATTCTTACAGGTGAGAGATGGTATCTCATTGTGGTTTTGATTTGCATTTCCCTAATAGCTAGTGATGCTGAGCATCTTTTCATATGTTTGTTGGCCATTTGTGTGTCCTCTGGGGAGAAGTGTCTGTTAGAATCCTCTGCCCATTTTTTGATTGGATCCTTTGTTTTTTTTTTGTTGTTGTTCTTGAGTCGTATGAGTTCTTTGTATATTTTGGATATTAATCCCTTACTGGAGGCATTGCTTGCAAATATATTTTCCCATTCTGATGGTTTTCTCTTTACCTTGTTGATGGTTTCTTTTGCTGAGCAGAAGCTTTTTAATTTGATGTAGTTGCATTCATGTATTTTTTCTTTTACTTCCCTTGCCTTTGAGGTCAAATTCATAAAATCCTCTTTAAGTCCAAGGTCCTTGAGTTTCATTCCTGTGTTTTCTTCTATGCATTTTATTGTTTCAGGTCTTACATTCAGGTCCTTAATCCACTTTGAGTTAATTTTGGTATGTGGTGATAGACAACAGTCTAGTTTCATTCTTTTGCAGGTGGCTCTCCAGTTTTCCCAGCACCACTTATTAAAAAGGCTTTCCTTTCTCCACTGTATGTTTTTGGCTTTTTTTGAAAATTATTTGCTCATGTAAATACAGGTTTACTTCTAAACTCTCGATTTTGTTCCATTGGTCCATGTGTCTATTTTGCTGCCAATACCATGCCGTTTTGATTACTGTCGCTTTGTAATATAATTTGAAATCGGGCAGAGTGATGCCTCCAGCCTCGTTCTTTTTTCTCAGGATGGCTTTGGCAATTTGGGATCTTTTGTTCTTTCATAGAAATCTGATGATTTTTTGTTCTATTTCTTTAAAAAATGCCAATGGGATTTTGATGGGGCTTGTATTAAATCTGTATAATTCTTTTGGTAATATGGTCACTTTAACTATGTTGATTCTTCCAATCCAAGAATACGAAATATCTTTCCATTTCTTTGTTTCTGCTTCGATTTCTTTTAATAGAGTCTTGTAGTTTTGATTATATAGGTCCTTCACATGTTTCGTTTAGTTTATTCCTAGGTATATTTTTCCTTTTGCTATTACAAAAGGAATAATATACTTGCTTATTGTTTCTAGTAATGTTCAAATATATTTGCTTATTGTTTCTAGTAATGTTCTTGTGGAGGCTTAGGGTTTTCTATATAGAGAATCATGTCATCCACAAATAGTGACATTTTGTCTTCTTCATTTCCTATTTGGATGTCTTTTATATCTTTCTCTTGCCCAATTGCACTCGCTAGGACTTCCAATGTTATATTGAATAATA
>NW_011889562.1:46797-48956 GCF_000151845.1 Pteropus vampyrus | reverse complement strand
TAATAATAATAATAATAATAATAATAATAATAATAATAATAATAATAGTGGTCATAGTGGATAGCCTTGTGTTGTTCCTGATCTTAGAGAGAAAGTTTTTAGTTTTTCACCATTAAGTATAATGTCGACTGAGGGTTTATCATAGATGGCCTTTATTATGTTAAGTTACTTTCCTTCTATACCAATTTTGTTAAGTGTTTTGATCATAAATGGATGCTGTATCTTGTCGAAGGTTTTTTCTGCATCTATTGTTATGATCATATGATTCTTATTCTTTAATTTGTTTACGTGGTATATCACATTTATTGAACAGAATCTGTTCTTGACAAAGCCTCCGCCACAAGTTTCTCATTTGCGAGAAACCATACCTGAGCTTCCTTTCCTTACATTCACCGAAGTCAACTTTCTCAGACATAAGTCAGGGTCTTGGGTCACTAGCTTTTCTCTGGATTCACAGATAACATATTGGTGCAGACCTTGAGTTGTTTTCACAAGAATTAAATACTTACCCCTGGTAAAGAACTGCTGACTCTCACTGACCACATAACTTCCTACTCCCCTCCAAGATGTGGATGTGCATTATTTTTAGTTGATTGCAATTGAGACTCTGGGAGCCGACTAGAAATGTTTATCTTTCCTTAAATTTATATTTGGGGCCTTGCTCATTATAAGAGTGATCATCAGAGATAACCTGTTATGACCTAAGTATAAGGCGGGGCAAACATAATTACTGAACATCTGCTCTTTTTACTCTCCTGTAACTATCTTTTCCCTCTGAAGACTCAGATGCCTTATTTCATCCTTAGCTCAGAAATTAATATACAACTCATTTTCTGTTGTCTCTGACCCTCCATGTATGTTTCCATTTGGACTCCCCTGGGAAATAGATATTTGATAATCGATTGTTTCCAGTGATATGGTCGATATTCTGGACCCTGAGCTGAATAAGACAATAAACCAGAACACGTGGTATAAAATCCAGTAGTGTGTTTATAGTATAAATGCCTGACATTACACTTTTTGACTGTAATCTAAGTGCCTGACATTAAACTTTTGATTTCTGAGGCATTCATTCCAATGACCACCATGTTCAATAAACATATTGCAAGCATCAACTGAAAATATTGGTTAGGTTTTTCATCACCAAAAAGGGTTGCAGCCCAGAGCATGCAGACATGGCAAGCCAGTGCACACTCTGGCCTGGATGTCAAAATGGAGAGGTATTTATAGAAGTGAAAGGGAAGTTAGAACCATAGAGCTTTATTAGAAACAGAGTTCTTCCTGTAGGGTTCTTTGTGTGTAGTTTTCTCGCGATTACATAAGAGTGCGAGAACTTCCATAAGCCCTAGCTCTTCTTATAGACTCTTCCGACGGATTACATTTGCTTAAAGTTCTAGTTAGTCTTCATCACCAGCTATATGACACAGATACCAGATAAACACTCAGGCCACTTGACCAAAGAAGGTCCCCTTTTGAAAGCCTTGGGTAACCTAGATGACGAACCACATGAGTGACCCCTTTTTTCATTTCTCACACTCTAATTACAGTCATGTTTTAAATTTGACCCCAAAATGCAAATCTACAGAACCCCAGCTGTATTGTCTTTGGACCGTAACATAGGCAGGGCACTCAATCCATTTTCTCTCTCTCTCTCTCTCTCTCTCTCCCCACTCCCTCACTCTCCCCCTTCTCCCAGACCTTCCTGTGTGGCCCTGAGTGTGCTGTGTGCTCTCCAGTAAAACTGAAGTAGTCAAAAGTGACAATTGTGTCCTGTCCACCGATGCTATACAAGCTGAGGGACTGCACAGAGGAGAAATTATCACTCTGTCCCTCCATGCTCATCAGACATCTCCCTCCTGTTATTCTAACCTCTAAGTACATGATTTCCCTCTAGGACTCTGGAATAAACAGAAAGGATTTTTTTTTTCTAATGATTCTCTGATCCCAATAGACCAAATTAAAAGTCAAGTGAATTCAGTTTTTATGACTCCTTGTCCTCTACCTCACCTGCTTCCCTGAGGTCTAATCTCCTAGTACCTTATCCTAAACTGTAATTCATGTTTTCTCCAAATCTGAGACTAAGGAATCTGTCAGGAACATATCTCTTTATTTCTTAAATCATTGATTTGTGGTCAGGATACAGTTCTGATGTCTCCAGA
>NW_011889562.1:40994-44155 GCF_000151845.1 Pteropus vampyrus | reverse complement strand
TTCTCCACCACATTTATCAGAAATATTATTGTAGAGTTTTACCATCAGAAATAAGGAAAAAGGCTCAGGGAGATTCTATTTTCCACAGGTATGTAATAATGCAGTTAAGGCTTTCATACAGTTCCTTGAATGATGTGTCGTTAGACTCATTCAATATATCCTCTTATTTGTTAGGTCCCTTTGATCCAGCAACTTGTACACTTTAAATATATGAAATATATTGCATATAATTACGCTCCAATAAATCAACTAACAGGAAAAAGTAAAATGATTCTGGCTCAAGGTAGGATGTAGAGTACAGGTAGCTTGAGTCACACTTTAATGGAAAGAGGAGAAATATCATTTGGTAGAAAGCAAAGTGTTTTATATGGATATAAAAACAGTGACATTAATTTATGAAAAATTACTTTTGGTAAACTCATTTTTTTGTATACTAGATTATGCTACATATATAAATAAACTGTCGTAAATTGGTTCAAGACAGGGGTGCATTACAGCCTTACACAACATCATGGATGAGCTGGAGATACACAATGTAGAGATTCGAAGCTGATGCAGACCCATAAGTATCTGAATAGAGATCAGAACAACTCCCCTCATATAATCCCATTTGATGTAAATTATATTATTTAGGTTAGCTTGTTATGCAGCATTAGCTATCTGATACAATAACTAAAAAGAATCGAATGAGAGCAATTATAATTACCAACTGGTTTTTAATTACGGGCATATGTTCTGATATTTGGACATGGCATTTAAATCATTCTGTTATTCGAGTTTATTTTGAATAACTGGATTAACAATTGACTCTATTAAAGGTCGCTTTCATGTAACCAGGAGATGTTGGAAGGACGTGCATTTTAGCAGAAACCCTGAAGAAATCAAATTCTCCTCTGAGTCATGTTCTGATCATGACGATGGAAGAATTTCCTGCATATGAGGAGCTATGAAAGGGATGATAGTGATATTATTCATTCACTATCCAGTTAGTGGTTAAGACAAAATAAGAAAAGTGGAGATATTTTGTTTAGACTGCAGAAGGGTCATATTTGTAAGCAGAATTGAAATTTTGGAGGGCAAACAGGAAAGTAATTTAGTAATAAAACAAAAATACACCAATCATGCTTCACCTCAATGAAAACAAACCCTCACACGTGAAATCCATCTTCTGTACTTCAGGAGTAGGTTACATCATGAAAAAAAATCTTTGCATAGTAATCAACTGAGTAATGCTTCCTCGCATATAAGGTCAATTCTTTCTAAAGAGCATATGAGAACAGGAGAGATAGCGAGGAAACATGGCGGAGTGAGAGACGTCCTCAGATTATATCATTTAGGTTATAAACTTAACCCTAGGACATCAATAAGCTGAACATCTAAAACTCAACAAGAAGCACCCAAACGGCACACCAGAATGTCTGAGTGTGGGATCTGTGCATAAGAGCTACTACAGGTCAGAAACCCAGGTGCCAGTTGGTGGATTTGGAGAAATAAATAAGTTGCATCTGGCAGGCTCTGGAGCTCCTTGAAGGAGAGGGAGGAGGGGTGATGGTGTGGTGACTCTCCTGAACAACCCTGCCTGGAAGTGCTGGGACTTCTACACAGCCGGCAACAGGGCCCAGTCATCAGGACAGAAAGCACAGAAGTGGAATGAGACAGCAAGGAAACAACGGTTGAGTTTTACTGGCCCGGTTCCAAAACCGAGGCAGAGCTGCAGCCCCCAACTCCCTAAACAAAAGGCCCCTCCCTGTGCACCCTCCAAGACTGAACACTGCAGAGCCCCAGGGGAATCTGAGCAAAAGCTGCCAAGACTAAAGCTACCTCTGGCAGCATCTGGAGCTCCCTGTGGGAGGAGGAGGAGGAGGGAAGAAGGTGAGGCGATATCCCTGACCAGCCTGCCTGGAAGAGCCGGAACTTCTAACAGCTGGCACCAGGACCCTGTCATCAGGGCAGAAAGCAGAGAAGCCAGATGAGACTGCAAAGAAACAACAGCTGATTTTTACCAGCCCCGGTTGCAAAACTGAGGCTGAGACCCAACCCAACTCCCAACCCAGAGGTCCCTCCACACATATGCTCCGAGACAGATCACTGCAGAGCCCCAGGGGAATCTGAGCAAATGGTACTGAAACTGTCGCTAACACTGACAGGGACTGAAACTGAGAGTAGCAAGTGTGATTAAATATCTATAAGAAAATAAAAAAGACATTTAGGCTTTATATAATGCAGGAATCCAAGAGACTTAGATGCCACCTACTGGAAACCAAAAGAGAGATGCCTTCTTTGCAGCAGACTAAAGAGAGACATTTATGAAATAAATCTTTCTGGAAAAGCAACAGAATACACTTCCATTAAGGCCCAGGTGGAGAAATAGTCCATTAAACATAATGAATAACCAAGGAGACAAGGCATTTCTGAAAGAAAGAGAAAAATCTCCAGAAAATAAGCTTACAGACATAGAAATATGCAACTTAAATGACAGAAAATTCAGGATGGTACTCCCCCAAAAACTCAATAAGATCCTAAACGAGTAATATCAACAATTTCAGGAATTGAAAAAACAACTAGATGAGCACAGCAAGGAGATTGAAACCTTCAAAGGGAACCAAATAGAACTTCTGGAGATGAAGAGCACAGTGCAAGAGTTGAAAAATGAAATAGCAAGCTTGGGAAATAGAGTTGACCAAAAGGAGAAAAGGGTAAGTGATATCAAAGACAGAAATCTAGAAATAAGTCAGAAGGAAGAGGAGAGAAACTGAAGAATGAAAAATAATGAAAGAGAAATGCAAGAACTAGCTGATACCATCAGGAGAGAAAACATAAGAATAATGAACATTATCCAAGGAGAGGAAAAGGAACAGGGAGTAGAAAGCATTTTCAGACAAATAGTTGATGAGAATTTCCCAAATGTAAGGAATGAGCTGGAGCTTGGAATTCAAGAAATCAGCAGAACACGCAATTAACTCAATCCCAAAAGGCCTTCACCAAGACACATTATATTAAAGTTACAAAAATCAATGACAAAGACAGAATTCTCAGGGCAGCCAGGGAAAAGAAAATGATAACATAAAAAGGAAAATCCATTAGATTATCTTTGAACTTCTCAGAGCAAACCTTACAAGCCAGAAAGGAATAGAATCAAATATTTAAACTATTAAGTGAAA
>NW_011889562.1:35446-40529 GCF_000151845.1 Pteropus vampyrus | reverse complement strand
AAATGAAATAGCAAGCTTGGGAAATAGAGTTGACCAAAAGGAGAAAAGGGTAAGTGATATCAAAGACAGAAATCTAGAAATAAGTCAGAAGGAAGAGGAGAGAAACTGAAGAATGAAAAATAATGAAAGAGAAATGCAAGAACTAGCTGATACCATCAGGAGAGAAAACATAAGAATAATGGGCATTATCGAAGGAGAGGAAAAGGAACAGGGAGTAGAAAGCATTTTCAGACAAATAGTTGATGAGAATTTCCCAAATGTAAGGAATGATCTGGAGCTTGGAATTCAAGAAATCAGCAGAACACGCAATTAACTCAATCCCAAAAGGCCTTCACCAAGACACATTGTATTAAATTTACAAAAATCAATGACAAAGACAGAATTCTCGGGGCAGCCGGGGAAAAGAAAATGGTAACATAAAAAGGAAAATCCATTAGATTATCTTTGATCTTCTCAGAGCAACCTTTACAAGCCAGAAAGGAATAGAATCAAATATTTAAACTATTAAGTGAAAGGAACTACCAGCCTAGAATTATGTATCCAGCTAAGCTCTCCTTTAGAGATGAAGGAGAAATTAAGACTTTTCCAGACATATAAAAATTGAGAGAATTCTCCACTATGAAGCCTGCACTACAGGAAATACTGAAAGATGTCAGCACATCTAAAATAAAATAACAAAACAAAACAAAACAAAACAATACATAATTAGGAGTAAAGTGAGTATCAAGCAAATAGAAGCAGAGGAGAAAGAGCCGCCCTTACCAAAACAGGGCATTATAAGCTTAAATTATAGGAAGAGACATGCTATAGCAAGATAGTAATGAATGTTCAGCTTACATAGGGACAAACTGAGACAACAATGACTGATAAGGGGAAGATTTAAAGATCCAAATTTGCAAAGGGGAAAGTTGATAAGGCACAAGCAGAAGAAAATGGATGACTGTATATAGATAACAATCCTTTTCATATTCATAATGGTAATCACACATTAAAGATTCAAAACCATAGTATATAACATAAAACAAGAAGGAAAAGAGGGAAAACCCCCAAAGCCAACCGAAATACAGAAAACAGAAACACAAGGACAAGGAAGCAATAGAAATACTGAGCTACTAGAAAGCAAAAGATAAAATGGTTACAAGAAGACCTCAGATTTCAATAATCACCCTAAATGTAAATGGACTGAACTCACCAATACAAAGACACAGAGTTGCAGAATGGATTACAAAACAAAACCCAACCATATGCTGTCTCTAGGAGATACATCTCAGCTCCAAAGACAAATATAGACTCAAGGGGAAAGGGTAGAAAATGATATTTCAAGGAAATTGCATTCAGAGAAAAGTGGGAGTAGTGGTACTAATATGAGATGAAATAGACTTCAAAATAAAAAAGGTAAAGAAAGATACAGAGGGACACTTCATAATGAAAAAGGGAATCATACACCAAGAAGACATAGCACTTATTAATATTTATGCTCCCAATCAGGGAGCCTTGAAATATATAAAACTATTACTAACAGAACTATAGGGAGAAACAGACCAAAACACTATTGTAGTAGGGTATTTAAATACGCCACTGTTGGATATGAACAGATCATCCAAACAGAAAATCAGTAAAGAAATAACCTCTTTAAATGACACATTAGACCAACTGGACATCATTGACATTTACAGAGCCTTCTGTCTCAAAACAGCTGCTGCTGCTTATACATTCTTCTCTAGTGTACTTGGAACATTCTCAAGAATCAAACACGTACTGGGACACAGTAATAACCACAACAAATATAAGGGTATTGAAATAATACCACCCATATTCTCTGATCATAATACATTGAAACTAGAGATCAACTGCAAAAAGAAATCAGGAAGATCCACAAATACATGGTGATTAAACAACATGATACAGCAGAATAACTGGGTCATGGAAGAAATAAAAAGAGAGATCAAGAGATACATAAAAATGAATGATAATAATAGTGCAACATATCAAAACTTTTGGGACAGGGCAAAAGTAGTCATAACAGGAAAGTTCATATCATTACAGGCCTATATCCAAAACAAGAATAAATAAACAACCTAATGCTTCATCTTAAAAAACTAGAAAAGGAAGCACAAATGAAGCCTAAAGTCAGCAGAAGAAAGAAACAATCAAACTTAGAGTAGAAATAAATGAAATTGAAAACAAAAAACACTAGAAAAAATAAAGACAACAAGGAGCTGGTTCTTTGAGAAAGTTAATAAAATTGACAAACTCCTGACTAGGGTCACTAAAGAAAAAAGAGAAAGAGCACATATAAACAAAATCAGGGATGAAAGAGGGGAAATTATGACTGACATCGCAGAAATGC
The DNA here is from genome assembly GCF_000151845.1 of Pteropus vampyrus. NCBI lineage: Eukaryota > Metazoa > Chordata > Mammalia > Chiroptera > Pteropodidae > Pteropus > Pteropus vampyrus. Next base: position 38,179 of record NW_011889562.1, on the reverse strand, counting down.
AAAGAATCATGCAAGAATACTATGAAAAAGTATATAGTAGCAAATTTAATAACCTAGAAAGAATGGACCAGTACTTAGAAAAATACAATCTTCCTAGACTGAATCAAGAAGATCTGGAAAATCTAAATAGATCAATCAGCAGTATGGAAATTGAAAGAATCATCAAAAACGTACCAAAAAGTGAAAGTGCAGGACCAAATGGATGGCTTCACCAGTGAATTTTACCAAACATTCAAAGAAGATTTAATATCTATTCTCCTCGAACTCTTCCAAAAAATCGAAGAGGAGGCAATATTTCCCAACACATTTTATGAAGCCAATATTACTCTGATACCAAAACCTGGTAAAGATAACACAAAAAAGAAAACTACAGACCAACATCTCTCATGAACACAGATGCAAACGTCCTAAATAAGATACTAGTGAACCGAACACAGCAACATATTAAAAAGAGTATACACCACGATCAAGTGGGCTTCTTCCCAGGGGCACAGGGATGGTACAACATCTGCAAGTTGATGAATGTGTTACAACAACTAAACAAAATAACAAATGAGAATCGTGATCATATCAATAGATGCAGAAAAAGCCTTCGACAAGATGTAGTATCCATTTATGATCAAAACACTTAACAAAATTGGTACAGAAGGGAAGTACTTTAACATAATAAAGGCCATCTATGAGAAACCCTCAGCCAACATTATATTTAATGGTAAAAAACTAAAAACCTTCCCTCTAAGATCAGGAACAAGGCAAGGCTGTCGCTACTGTTATTTAGTATAACATTGGAGGTCCTAGTGAGTGCAGTCAGGCAAGAGAAAGATATAAAAGGCGTCCAAATAGGAAATAAATAAGTCAAATTGTCAATATTTGTAGATGACATGATTCTCTATGTAGAAAACCCTAAAGACTCCACAAGAACACTACTAGAAATAATAAGTTATTACAGTAAAGTCTCTGGATACAAAATCAACATTCAAAAATCCATAGCATTCCTATACTCTAATAATGAAGTATCAGAAAAAGAAATGAAAAAAAAAAAACATTCCTTTTGAAACTGCAGCAATAAGAATAAAATACCTAGGAATAAACCTAACGAAACATGTGAAGGACCTGTATAATGAAAACTACAAGACCCTCTTAAAATAAATTGAAGAAGGTGCAAAGAAATGGGAAGATATTCTGTGTTCTTGGATTGGAAGAATCAACATAGTTAAAGTGATCATGTTACTTAAAGCATTATACAGATTTAATGCAAGCCCCATCAAAATACCATTGGCATTTTTTAAAGAAATGGAACAAAAAATTATCAGATTTGTATGGAAGCACAAAAGACCCTGAATTGCCAAAGCCATCCTTAGAAAAAAGAACGAGGCTGGAATCATCACTCTGCCAGGTTTCAAACTATACTACCAAACGACAGTAATCTAAACGGCATGGTATTGGCAGCAAGACAGACATACAGATCAATGGAACAGGATAGAGAGTGCAGAAGTATACCCATATTTATATGGGTAAATGATTTTCAACAAAAAGCCAGAAACATACAGTGGAGAAAGGAAAGCGTCTTCCATAAATGGTGTTGGGGAAACTGGAAAGCCACCTGCAAAAGAATGAAACTAGACTCTTGTCTATCCCCATACACCAAAATTAACTCAAAATGGATTAAGGACCTGAATATAAGATCGGAATCAATAAAATGCATAAAAGAAGCAGGAACTAAACTTAAGGACCTTGGACTTAAAGAAGATTTTATGAATTCAACCTCAAAGGCAAGGGAAGTAAAAGAAAAATAAATGAATGGGACAATATCAAACTAAAAAGCTTCTGCTCTTTGGCAATTCAGATGGCTTTGGCAATTGAGACAACTATCAGAATGGGAAAATGTATTTGCAAGCAATGCCTCCAATAAGGGACTAATATCCAAAATATGCAAAGAACTCATACGACTCAAGAACAACAACAACAACAAAAACAAAGGATCCAATCAAAAAATGGGCAGAGGATTTGAACAGACTCTTCTCCCTAGAGGACATACGAATGGCCAGCAAATATGTGAAAAGATGCTCAACATCGCTAGATATTAGAGAAATGGAAATCAAAACCACAATGAGATACCATCTCACACCTGTTAGAATAGCTATAATCAACAGGACAAGTGGTAACAAATGTGGGAGAGGATCCTGAGAAAAAGGAACCTTTATACACTGCTGGTGGGACTGCAAGTTGGTACAGCCACTATGGAAAACAGGATGGAGTTTCTTCAGAAAAGTAAGAATTGATCTTCCATATGATCCAGCAATCTCTCTACTGGGTATTTACACCAAAGGCTTGAAAACTCATATCCAAAAAGATATTTTCACACCGATGTTCATAGCAGCATGTTCACAGTGTCCAGGACATGGAAGCAACCAAAGTGTCCTACAATAGATGAGTGGCTAAAGAAGCTGTGGTACATATATACAATGGAATATTACTCAGCCATTAAAAGAGATGAAATACTGCCATTTGTGACATCCTGGGTAGACCTCGGGATAATTATGCTAAGTGAAATAAGCCCGACAGAAAAAGTAGAAAATCACATGGTATCACTTATTTGTGGGACATAAACCTAAAAGCAACAAATGAACAGAACAAACAGAGACTCAGGGACATAGACAATGGCTCTACCAGAGGGTAGGGGGTGAGGGAAGAGGAAAGAGGTAGACAGGGTAAAAGAGTTCAGAGAAAGGG
>NW_011889562.1:33074-35396 GCF_000151845.1 Pteropus vampyrus | reverse complement strand
ACCAAAATTAACTCAAAATGGATTAAGGACCTGAATATAAGATCGGAATCAATAAAATGCATAAAAGAAGCAGGAACTAAACTTAAGGACCTTGGACTTAAAGAAGATTTTATGAATTCAACCTCAAAGGCAAGGGAAGTAAAAGAAAAATAAATGAATGGGACAATATCAAACTAATAAGCTTCTGCTCTTTGGCAATTCAGATGGCTTTGGCAATTGAGACAACTATCAGAATGGGAAAATGTATTTGCAAGCAATGCCTCCAATAAGGGACTAATATCCAAAATATGCAAAGAACTCATACGACTCAAGAACAACAACAACAACAAAAACAAAGGATCCAATCAAAAAATGGGCAGAGGATTTGAACAGACTCTTCTCCCTAGAGGACATACGAATGGCCAGCAAATATGTGAAAAGATGCTCAACATCGCTAGATATTAGAGAAATGGAAATCAAAACCACAATGAGATACCATCTCACACCTGTTAGAATAGCTATAATCAACAGGACAAGTGGTAACAAATGTGGGAGAGGATCCTGAGAAAAAGGAACCTTTATACACTGCTGGTGGGACTGCAAGTTGGTACAGCCACTATGGAAAACAGGATGGAGTTTCTTCAGAAAAGTAAGAATTGATCTTCCATATGATCCAGCAATCTCTCTACTGGGTATTTACACCAAAGGCTTGAAAACTCATATCCAAAAAGATATTTTCACACCGATGTTCATAGCAGCATGTTCACAGTGTCCAGGACATGGAAGCAACCAAAGTGTCCTACAATAGATGAGTGGCTAAAGAAGCTGTGGTACATATATACAATGGAATATTACTCAGCCATTAAAAGAGATGAAATACTGCCATTTGTGACATCCTGGGTAGACCTCGGGATAATTATGCTAAGTGAAATAAGCCCGACAGAAAAAGTAGAAAATCACATGGTATCACTTATTTGTGGGACATAAACCTAAAAGCAACAAGTGAACAGGACAAACAGAGACTCAGGGACATAGACAATGGCTCTACCAGAGGGTAGGGGGTGAGGGAAGAGGAAAGAGGTAGACAGGGTAAAAGAGTTCAGAGAAAGGGGGGTTGTGGGAGGGTGAAGTGAGTAAAAGGAATCAAATATATGGTAGCTGAAGGAAACGAGACTCTGGGTGGTAATCACACAATAGAATATATAGATGTCAAATTATAATGTACACTCAAAAATTATATAATTGTATTAACCAATGTTAGCCCAATAAACTTAAAATAAAAAAGAGCATATTAGCTGAATCTATTATTCCTTTTGTCTTTCTCTGACGGCTCTACCTGGAGATATATATTTGATAATCAATTTTTTCCCCCAGGTCTATGAGAGGCATTCTGGACACCGAACTCAACAAGAGAATAAAAGCAGAAGTCTAGTTAAAACCAGCAGAATGTTAAAGTGCATGATATCTTAAGAGCAGTTAAGGTAGTGAAATGGAATAGAAAAGACCCAAAGAGAAAACTATTTCATTTTTCTCTGTGCAAAACATCACGTAAATGAACTTAGTCAACAAGTGTAGTTTACTATATGTGAATTATACAATTCATGAATAATCTTTAGTAACCCAAAAGAGAATTACAGAGATGATATGACCATTTGATAAGAAATTATTTTTATTTTTATTTATTTTAGGGCTCTGGTTCCACTGTATTTACTATAAAATGAACTGATGATAGGATAGAGGTTGAACAAGGAGGTGAAAGCATCCAATACAGGGCAACTTGACAGATAACAGGACTCTAGCTAGGCTTAAAGGAACTGATTCTATTCTGGCTGGGGGTAAATCCATATAATTAGATTTTGCATTTATAAAATTATCACTATGAGTTGAGAAATCCAAAGCATTTTGATTTAATCATTCCATCTATAGATGCTAACTCTAAATTTAGGGAAGAAAAACACTCATTGCATTATTATGGGTTGGGCTTTCTTATACGTTTCCTAAATCTACCTAATATTTTTTTGTTTGTTTGTTTTGATACAATTTACAGCTGTGATAAGAAGAGCACCACAGCCCTGACTCAGACATGGTCTTTAGCTTCAGAAAGTCCATCGGTCCTGTAGTTGTCTGTCACTGCTAAATCTGTTGCGTGCAGAAGCCTCAGAGCTCTGGGTTTGCCAAGTAGAGTGCTCACCATTTAAGCTCTTCCTACATATAGAACATGTATCATGCAGTTCTAACCACGGCACCTTACAACTGCTGTGAAAGATGTGGCTGCTTGGTAACTGCCGACTTCCTCTTCAACTGTGTAATCTTTTTTTGCATACCGAACACTCTAAACACTTA
>NW_011889562.1:28807-33024 GCF_000151845.1 Pteropus vampyrus | reverse complement strand
TTACAGCTGTGATAAGAAGAGCACCACAGCCCTGACTCAGACATGGTCTTTAGCTTCAGAAAGTCCATCGGTCCTGTAGTTGTCTGTCACTGCTAAATCTGTTGCGTGCAGAAGCCTCAGAGCTCTGGGTTTGCCAAGTAGAGTGCTCACCATTTAAGCTCTTCCTACATATAGAACATGTATCATGCAGTTCTAACCACGGCACCTTACAACTGCTGTGAAAGATGTGGCTGCTTGGTAACTGCCGACTTCCTCTTCAACTGTGTAATCTTTTTTTGCATACCGAACACTCTAAACACTTATCAACTTGCTCCTGAGTTACTGTCACTGTTGGGAGAGATGTGATCTTTCCCTTGTCAGCTTGTGGAGGCCCTGTGTTTTCCAGTTGTCTTAAAAGCTGGGTTACGATGGCATCAAGCCCTGTGTGACCCCAGGCATAGTCCCCAGGGTTGGAGTGTAGCATCCCGCTCCAGGCAAAAGGGATGGAGATTCTAGGAACTACAGAATTTGCAAAGATGTCAGCAAAGAACTGTTGTATTATTCTTTCGATAGCCGGAGATCTACTGGAATGAGTACTTCCTTGTGATCTGCATCTCAGAGTCATTGGCAACCTTGAAGATTGACTTGGTCCCCAGAGTCAGTGTGAGTTTGGTGACCTCCCTAATTGGCTCTATTATCTTGGTCCAGTGGATTGCTACTTAGAAATGGTCTAAAATCTTGTATAATCATTCTGAGGTTCAAATTGCGCCTGACCTCTGCAAAATGTTTTATTTTCTATCTGGCTGCTGCCATCACCAAAAAAAACCCCTAGAATCATCTATCTCTTCTTTAATAAAGCCTGATTCAGATCTGGGGGGATACATATTCTGGGCATTTGGGGCTGACCTCACCCTTCAGAAGCAACCACTGCTTGGTTGCAGCGGCCCCAGAGCCCAACTCTGCTGCCTCTGCCACTGCTTCCTCAATGTGGCCGTCAGTCTGTTAAGGAACCAGTATCTGTCACGGGAGTCGGCTTGGCACAGAGAGGTGGCAGAGCAAAGAAGTGGTAGAGCAGACAATGACTCCAAGGCCCTTTTCCAACAGCAAAGAGGCTCAGGGCAGAAGAAATTATTTTTAAGATTCATATGGCTTCACATAATAATTTGGCTTTTCCAAATATATTTGGTTCAAATTTGGGAAAAATTTTGTGAGACTGGGAAAATGGCCAAAATGGGAATATATATATATATATTAGTGCAGAAAGCATGATAAACAATTACTTACATTGTATAGAGAAGGTGAATAAAATAAATGGAAATTCCAGCAAAAAATAAAGGAGGCATATTCTATTTCCACAATTTTCTGGTTCTAAGGCTTTTAGCTCTCCAAACACGGAAATTCTTCAGCCCCAAAACAGTTGTCCCTTTTATAGCTGCCATCCCACACAATGTTTTCAAAGCCCCCTTTATGTCTTTGTTCCTGAGACTGTAGATGAAGGGGTTCAGCATGAGTGTGACCACGGTGTATATCACCGAGGCCACTGCACTTGAGTGTGTGCTGTGGGTAGCAGCATCACTGAGGTACACTGCTAGACCTGTACAATAAAATAAGAAGACAACAGAGAGGTGAGACACACAGGTAGAAAATGCTTTATACTTCCCCTGAGCTGATGGGATTCCACGTATGCAGGACACAATCTTAGAGTAAGAGTAGAGGATCCCAGCAAAAGGAACAACAGCCAGCAGCACGGCTGACAAATACATCGCCAGGTTATTAAGAAAAGTGTCAGAACAGGCAAGTTGGACCATCTGATTGAGTTCACAGATAAAGTGGGGGATTTTCAAGACTGTAGAGAAAGACAGTTGCAAAGCCATTAAGCTTTGTAACAAGGCATACAGGGCACTCATGATCCAGGACACCAGAAGCAGCAGTCCACAGAGCCTGGAGTTCATGATGACCATATAGTGCAGGGGATGACAAATGGCCACAAAGCGGTCATAGGCCATCACAGTCAGGAGGAAGTCATCCAACACTCCAAAGAGTTGGAAAAAAAAAATCTGTGTGATGCAGCCTCCATAGGTTATGACTTGGCTCTGTGTCTGGATGTTCACCAGCATCTTTGGGATGGTGGTAGAGGTGAAACAGATATCTATCATGGAGAGGTTTGAGAGGAAGAAGTACATGGGTGTGTGGAGGTGGGAGTCTGAGCTGACGGCCAGGATGATGAGCAGATTTCCTAACATGGTGATCAGGTACATGGAGAAGAAGAAGCCAAATATGAGAGGCTGCTGTTTTGGTTCATCTGAAAATCCCAGAAGAAGAAATTCTGAAATTTGTGTACCATTCCCTATTTCCATGTGGTAGAGTTGATGACTAAAAATGAAAAAAAATAACATGATTAATTTTTACACATGAGTATTACTAACCTGTGAAATGCTACAACTTATATTTTAACTGTAAAATGTACAGATGACATATATATGCTTTTGTAGAGATCTGACCCCCTTTAAGTAAGGTCATGTGATATCTCTAATTAGGAATTTATGCCCCACTCTTAGCAATTTGTCAAATAAATCATTTTTAAATTGATTTAATGAGAATTTTTTTTATACATTGAGGAATAATTGCTGAGTCCTGGTCTTTTTCTAGGTAAAGAGTACACAGTACTGAAAAACAGAAGTCCCTATAATCCAAAAAAAGAGAAAGAATATAAGGAAGTGAAAAATTATACACGATGTTAGATGGTACATTTGCTTTGATGAAAAAGAAAGTAGGTATATAAGAGTGTCGAAGTGCATGTTATTTTAATGGAATTGAGAGAGACTTGAAAACAAGGTGCTATTTGAATAGAGACCTTAAGGGAGACACTAAAAGATAGGATGATTTTTGGGAAGTGTGTAGTCTGTGTGGGAAAGAGCCAGTACAAAGGTCCTGATGTTAGCACTTGTCTCAAGTAATCAAGACTCAAAAGGAAGCCATGTGGTGAGGGGAATGAGCAAGAGGGAGATGATAGGGATGCTGTCAGAGAATGTGGAGGAATGAGCTGGCCTGTCTGCTACAGATGAAACTTCAAGACACAAGGACTTGCTCAATCACATGTCCTTAACTTTATTTCTTTGCAAAGAATCTTGTGAGAAGAAGTGATGCCTTCTTTACTTCCATCTGTTGATTGACATTCTGTATCTGTATTTTAAAGAACACATATCAGAGTATATAAGCTAGGTACCCCTGCCCCGAGAGTGGAGAAATGCTCATGTGCTTCAAACCACACACACTCACCCTCACAGACACACATACTATGTCCTCCTGGGGTCATGTTAATAACAGCCTCTACTCACTCCCAGACACAATATGAGGAAAGAAATAACACAGGGCAACATAATATCAGATTATCTTTTCCCTATAGGTTATAGAAATAGTTCCAAAGTCCTCTTGATAAGCTCACAATTTGACATGTAAAACTGGGGCTCCATTTTCATATATATATTATCTGCCCTGTATATTAAAAATCAGTTAAATAAACAGAGATAAAAAGATGAAAGATAGACAGACAGACAGAGACAGTGACAGAGACAGAGACAGATCTAATCAGTTCAGATGGTCTCTGAGAAATTGTAATGAGGAGAAAGCATCCTTGGTTTTGGTAACATGCCAACCACAGTTCTTTTGCCTTCTGCCCAGAATTATCAATAAGGGAGCAAATAACTATTTATTCAAAATATAAAATATCTTTATGGCATCAAGACATCTTACAGATCAAAAACTTTACTAAAAAATTTGCAAAGAATAAACTTAGAATTTACAAAAGGAAATGAGACACAGCTGGACATTCTAAATGCTAATATCCTCACCCAAATAGTGCAGGCAGTGGTATCAATTTAGAGTGGTGACAGATTTGAACAATATATGTAACATGCTTAGCAAACTGAGATGAGATGAGGCTGATTATTTTTTTTCTGCATCTAATGTCTCCCTTGCTTCCTCAACTCTAGATCCCCAATTGCACAGCCGTATTTCAGTTTATCGTCATTTCTCCCATCTTTTACGGGCCAGATACCCTCTAGACAGATAATCACATTGACCCATGGAGATCTCTGTATATTGAAAACTGTTCATAAGACTCTTGCATTAAACTCCATCCCAGTGACTCCTCAATGCATATAGAAGCCAAATTTTGTAGCTTCAAACATAAGGCTCAAGTCTTGTGACCTTTCCACCCACTTCACCCACATAGAGCC
>NW_011889562.1:24160-28757 GCF_000151845.1 Pteropus vampyrus | reverse complement strand
GTGACCTTTCCACCCACTTCACCCACATAGAGCCCTGCCCGCCCGTGCTCACACTAATCTCCCAAATGATGAACTTGACTCCCAGCTTCACCTGAAGCCACAGCTATAAGCTCAGAGCCTTTACACACACACTTCCCTCTGCTCAGAGTCTCCTTATGAGACATTTTCAAACTTTTCACCCCCTTTCCATCCTCCAAACTCCATATATTCTCAGATTGCCTACATCCTCTTCTTTATGAGTCTTTTCTTTTTCTGAACATAATCACAGGAAAAGGATACTTTCTCATCAAGTTAATTACGTATTAGGATGCCTATGGGGTAATTTTTATTTAGTTCCATGTCTTTTCTCCCTGCTGCACAGTGAGTGAGGTGAGGCATGCAGCATGTTATACACATCACCACCTTCACACCAGCCTTAGCTGAGTTGAGAACAGTAGCTGAATAAATAAGCATTCCATGGAGGGATGAGCAAATGTTCTCTCAGAAATTGTTGATGATGAGAGAAGGAAGAGAAGGAGGCAACACTGACCTAGGTGTGGAGGACATGGCAGAGGAATGTTTTCCATATTCCGTATCAGGACCCCGTAGGGTGGCAGACTATGGTTTGTAAGAATTAAGTGGAATAGAATCAAGAAGTCATGAGAAAATATGAGAGTGCATCATATACAGAGTACATACATAACCGTTTCATGGTTCTCTTGGTCAGTCATGTGTGTGTGTGTGTGTGTGTGTGTGTGTGTGTGTGTGTGTGTTGCTGTGTTTGTGTGCAGGCATGCTGGATCACAACATAAAAAGAATGTCTTACTTTGGGACAAAATAAAAAACTCTAGAATCCACTGCAATAAATACAAGAATAGTTTTAAAAGACCACTTCTTGAGGGAAAAGCAACAAGAATGAGGAGCCCACAGAGAGTCAGGTGCAGAGAGAAGAGGCAGCCGGCGTGGGTGCTGCAGTTGCCTCAGGCTCCAGGGACCTCACACTGACTGGACCTTTACCACCCCACTGGCCTCAGCATGGTGTCCACCTCAGCCCTGATCTAATTATTATTTCTGCACTTATTCCACGTTTATTTGACCAATTTTCTTTATATGGCCCAGGAGTGGATGAGCCTGGCCCTTTTCTCATTTTTCTTTGTGGAATTCTTTCCTTTGTTATTTTTGAGCTTTGAGTTTTGACCTCTTTGTAACAAATCTGATGGGTACACTAGTCCTGGTTCTGTTCCTTGTCCAACATGAAAAGGCCTCCCCAGACATATTCTATAAAATCCTGCTTTAGCTACAACTATTGGTGCCCTTTCTTCATACATTTGTCACTAAGGAGATGATGTCATATTGCACTCATTTCACTGTACTGGGCCTTCTCCTTCATAATGTGATATTTAATGCGTAAACACCTCACTTATTTTGCTTACCTATGTGGTTTCATAATATGTGCATTTATACAGAACAAATGTTAAGGAATGGGAAAATATGACCAAATTAAAATAGTGGATTTTAGTAACTGTGTTGTCAATTTAGTTTATATGTAAGACTAATTCTAAAAGAAAAGATAAAATACAATAATTTAATCACATTAATATGGGTCTCTAATTCCAGATAATTGGCAAAGACCTAGAAAGAAAAATAAAAAAATGTACTTTTGAAAAGCTGTGGAGGAAGAATTATCTACTGTTCTAATTGTATCTATATAAACATAAATAGATTCAGATATCCTTAGGAAAGGATAGATGTGATCATTAATGAATGCAAAAGAATGCTCATCAAAAGATGGGTGAGGACATTTAAGTTTCTTTGTGTAAAAATAATGAAGGAGGACACAATATGACAGACTGTTAGAATTGAACAAAAAAATTATAATTTTCATACTTTCCCGCAGTACATCTCTCTATATATGATGGAATACAATGCCAAACAGCTAAGTTGGTAGAAAAAACTCCAATTTAACAGATTAAATAAATTAATTAGTCTACCTAGAAGACAAACATCTCCATCTCTGGGCTCTGAGTGAGGCTGGATAGGCTCTCAGAAGACCTCAGGTACAAGATCTCATGTTCCATCCCCTCTGATCCATCCCTGAAGTACCTTCTGGGGTGTCAGACTCATCTGAATGGGGTCTTGGAATGGGAGGACTCCTTGTGGAAGTCCGAATGCCTCCCTGGATAGTTCATGATAGAGACTGAAGCTCTGTCCCCAGACAAGGCAGCAGAACAAAGTAAAGCATTGGTTCCACTCAGACTTAGGAATCCAAAATAACGAATAGGTCCTGTAAAGCCCAGGCTTGCACATGCAGAGCGGAGATCGTTTCTGCTTCATTTATCTGCTCATTACACTGTTTCCAATGTTATTCCCACCTCTGAGCCTAGATTTCCCTGTGAGACACTTGTCTGGAAATTTTTCCTGCTGATTCTCTGTTCCCAAGAGACCAGGTGAGAAGTGAAGTGAATCCTGGTTCGTACTCTTTCCCATGACTCTCTTGCCTGCCAGATGTCTCACCTCCCAGAACCTTATCAAAACCCTGAATTAAAGTTCTCTCAAAAGCCTAGACTGAGGATACTGTCTGTGTTAGATCCCAGGGTCTTCAAAGAATTGGCATGCGGTAGGACACAAATCCTGATAGGTAAAGAAAATTGCCATTTCCCTTTTCATCAATAGGAAACTCTGTGACTTTCATGTAAACTTTGGACACTACACACCTTGGCTACATGACACTTTACCAAATTAATGAAGAATATTATACTTATATCAGTAGTTAAGAGTTGTCCTTTGGTCCCACATTATAAAAGTTTTGATAATTATAAGAAATATATTTACATAATTTTATGCCATATAATCTGAGCTTTTACCTTAAGGTATTGTCAAATTTCAATTTTATGAAAGTCCATCCTATGGAGTTGTTCTATTTTGAACTGTATCTCACATTGCAGAAATGAAGCTTGAAAAATTTTAGTGATCTGCCCGAAGTTATAATCAAAATAAGGAATAGGTGCTAATTAGAAGCTGTCAGGACGCTTTTAGTTTTTAATCTCTGGGCCAGTGGTTCCCAGCCAGAGATGATGTTGCCCCCGAGCTATTAGGCAATGTCTGAAGGGAGGCTGCTAAAAACTTACAACATCAAATACAAATAATTACGTCAAATAGAGAAGGTGAGAAGAGCCAGTCTGGACTGGCACTTCTCCAACTCTAATGTGCATGTGACTCATGCAGGATTGTAGTTCAAGTGCAAATACTAATTCAGCAGGTCTGATGGGCCCAGGGACTCCAGGAAGATGCTGATGCTGCAGGTCCTGATCTGAGGACACTGTGAGTAGTAAAGCTGAGGACCTCTGTAAGTTGTACATCGTCTTCACCCAAAATTGCATTTGCATTAAATTTTGGTTGCAATGTGTGCAGTCATTCACCATCAAACAAAGGGGATAAATTCTGAGAAATGTCTGGTAGGTTAGGTAGCATAGAGTGCTCTTACATAAACCTAGATGGTTAGGCTGGTATACACCTAGGCTATGTGGTATAGCCTTGCTCTGTAGGGGAAGAAAAAATTTCTTTCTACCCTTCTGGGTTCTTTGGTGATACTTCTTTGTAACAATGACAGATTAATAGAAGAAAATTAGTAAAGTTTAATAACATGTATTTCTTCTGTGTACATGGAAGAGATCAAGGATAACTGAGTAATTACCAAGACTGGCCTGAGCTACCATGTTAACTAAAATCTTTAGCTAAAGATAGAAGGTGCTGGGTTTGGGTGTAGTAAGTTATGGAAGGTTATCAGGAAAAGCCCAGTGAATGAGGTAAGGGTGTTATGCAGATATAAGTCATCATCTTCTTCACTGATGAACTTCTAGAGAAAAGGTCACCCCCTTTTCCTGGTATAACCTGGGAGACACCCTTACAATTGGAGCTTTTCCTTAATATGTAAATATTCCTTACAAAGTGTAACTTGTACTTGGATTGTAGAGCTTCTCCCATGTCTGCTGTTTCTTAAAACTCACCAGCCTAAAGAAAATTGTTTTACCATATTGATATATTTTGGGGTGACAAATTCTGTTCCCTTACAGTTCCTAGGTTAGAGACCTATATAATGTGTCATTATACTGTACACTGCAGGAAATTGTATCATAATGACAGTTTGTGTAATGCTTTATGTTCGGATGTTACCATGGTTATGAAGTCTTAGGTGATAGGAATTTTTTAGCAACGTTACAATCTGTGATATATTTTAAAAATTTTCTTTGTTATAATTTTTTTAAGTTTTATTTATTTATTTATTTTTATAGTGACATTGGTTAATGAAATCCAATAAGTTTCATCTATATACTTTAACAGTAAGGCACACATATGTTTACACTGTGTGTTACCTCCAATAATTAGATTTCTTTTTGTCAAAACATATATGACCCATTGACTCCCATCTACCTTCCCACCCCACTTCCCGCCTACCTTTTGGTAAACATTAGTCTATTGTTCATGCCATGAGTCTCTCTTTGTTTGTCCTGTTCATTTGTTGCTTTTAGGTTTATATCCCACATATAAGTGATATGCGATTTTCAACTTTTTCTGTCTGGCTTATGTCGCTTAGCATGATTGTCTTGAGGTCCTTCCA
>NW_011889562.1:23096-24110 GCF_000151845.1 Pteropus vampyrus | reverse complement strand
GCCTCACTGGCCTCATCACAGCGTCCACCTCAGCCCTGATCTAATTGCTATTCCTGCACTTATTCCACATTTATTTGACCACCCCTGTTTTTATATGGTCCAATACTGGCCATTTTCTCACTTTTCTTTGTGGAATTCTTTCCTTTGTTATTTTATAAGCCTGGCCATTTTCTCACTTTTCTTTGTGGAATTCTTTCCTTTGTTATTTTTGGGCTTTGAGTTTTGACCACTTTGTAACAAATCTCATGGGCACACTAGTCCTGGTTCTCTTCCTTATCCAACAAGAAGGCCTCTCCAGACATATTCTATAAAATCCTGCTAATGCTACGAATATTGGTTCCCTTTCTTCATACATTTATCTCTAAGGAAATAATGTCATATCACACTCATTTCATTATACTGGGCCTTCTCTTTTGTAATGTGAGATCCAATGAGTAAGGACCTCACTTATTTTGCTTACGTATGTGGTTTCATAATATGTGCATTTATATAGAACAAATTGTTGAGGAATGGGAAAATATGACCAAATTAAAATAGTAGATTTTAGTAACTGTATTGTCAACTTGATTACTATATAAGACTAATTCTAAAAAAAAAAAAAGATATAAAATACAATAACTTAATCACATTGTTATGAGTGTCTAATACCAGAGAATTGGCAAAGACCTGGAAAGAAAAATATAAAAATATACTTTTGAAAAGCTGTGGAGGAAGAAGTATCTACTGTTATAATTTCTACCTATATAAACATAAATAGACTCAGATGTGCTTAGGAAAAGATAAAAGTAATCATTAATGAATGCAAAAAAAATGCTCATCAAAAGATGGGTGAGGGCGTATAAGTTTTTAAAAAATTTATTTATTTAAATTAGTTTCAAGTATATAGTAGATTGGTTAGACATCTATATAGTTCATAAAACGATCCTCACAATTGCTCCCTCCCTCCCCTGGCCCTCTATCTAGCCATCATATTAATACTAACAGCATTCCCTTTGCCATGCTCCCCATCCCTGT
>NW_011889562.1:21950-22595 GCF_000151845.1 Pteropus vampyrus | reverse complement strand
TATGTGGTTTCATAATATGTGCATTTATATAGAACAAATTGTTGAGGAATGGGAAAATACGACCAAATTAATATAGTAGATTTTAGTAACTGTATTGTCAACTTGATTACTATGTAAGACTAATTCTAAAAAAAAAAAATGATATAAAATACAATAACTTAATCACATTGTTATGGGTGTCTAATACCAGAAAATTGGCAAAGACCTGGAAAGAAAAATATAAAAATATACTTTTGAAAAGCTGTGGAGGAAGAAGTATCTACTGCTATAATTTCTACCTATATAAACATAAATAGATTCAGATGTGCTTAGGAAAAGATAAAAGTAATCATTAACGAATGCAAAAGAATGCTCATCAAAAGATGGTTGAGGGCGTATAAGTTTTTAAAAAATTTATGTATTTAAATTAGTTTCAAGTATATAGTAGATTGGTTAGACATCTATATAGTTTATAAAACGATCCTCACAATTGCTCCCTCCCTCCCCTGGCCCTCTATCTAGCCGTCATATTAATACTAACGGCATTCCCTTTGCCATGCTCCCCATCCCCGTGACCAACTATCAACTACTAATTTGTATTTCTTTATCCTTATGTGAAAAAATAATGAGGGGGGACACAATATGACAGATTGGTAGAAGTGAACA
>NW_011889562.1:19781-20716 GCF_000151845.1 Pteropus vampyrus | reverse complement strand
TCTAGCCATCATATTAATACTAACAGCATTCCCTTTGCCATGCTCCCCATCCCTGTGACCAACTATCAACTACTAATTTGTATTTCTTTATCCTTATGTGAAAAAATAATGAGGGGGGACACAATATGACAGATTGGTAGAAGTGAACAAAAAAATTATAATTTTCATACTCTCCCCCAAATACATATCTATCTATATAAAGGAATTCAATGCCAAACAGCAAAGTTGGTAGAAAAAAATCTCCAATTTACATATTAAATAAATTAATTAGTCTTCCTAGACAACAAACATGGCTATCGCTGTGCTGTGGGCAAGGCTGGATAGACTCTCAGAAGACCTCAGGTAGAAGTTCTCAGGTTCCATCCACTCTGACCCTTCCCTGAAGTACCTGCTGGGTTCTCAGACTCACCTGAATGGGGTCTCTGAAAGGAAGGACTCCATGTGGAAGTCTGAATGCCTTTCTGGATGATCGATGATGGAGACTGAAGCTCTGTCCCCAGACAAGGCAGCAGGACGGAGTAAAGCATTGGCCCCACTCTGATTTAGGAATCCTAATAACAGATAAGTTCTATGAAGCTCAGGCTTGCATTCACTGAGAGGAGATGATTTTTGCTTCATTTATCTGCTCATTAGGCACTGTTTCCAATGTTACTCTCACCTCTGAGCCCCAATTTCCCTGTGGAACTCTGGTCTGGATGGACTGGAAATTTTCCCTGCTGATTCTTTGTTTCCAAAGACAGGTTAGAATTCAAGTGAATCCTGTTTTCATTATTTCTTCTCCCTGATTCTCCTACCTGCAAGAGGTCTCACCTTATTTCAACCTTCCAGTACCTTATTCCAACCCTGAGTTAAAGTTCTCTCAAAAGCCTAGACTGAGGATACTGTCTGCATTAAAACCCTGGGTCTTCAAAGCATTGACATGTGGTGGGATACAA
>NW_011889562.1:17258-18246 GCF_000151845.1 Pteropus vampyrus | reverse complement strand
CCTCACATTCTGATGTTACCATGGCTATAAAGTCTTAGGCTATAGGAATTTTTCAGCCACATTATAATCTGATATATATATATAAGCCACATTATATATATATATAATACACACCAAATAATACACATCAGAAAAAGACTTCATAGTAGGCAGAATAAGGGCCTCTAAGAGATGTCTACATTCTACACCCTGGGAACTTGGAATATGTTATTATAGTAAGAAAAGATTGAGATAGCCTTTGGAATACTTTTGACATCAGTAGACTTTAGATAAAAAGATTGGCTATGATTATGCAAGTGGAAATAGTGTAATTACTGTAGTCCTAGAACAGGAAGGAAGAATAGTTGGAATCAGAGGGAAATTAGAAGATGCTACATTGCTGGGTTTGGTGATGGAGAAAGGGCTGTGAACAAAGGAATGTTTGTGGCCACAAGAAACTAAAATTAAAGAGGAAACAAATTCTCTCCTGGAGCCTCCAGAAGAACCAGCCCTGCAGACATCTTGATTTTAGTCCATTGAGACTTCATTCAGCCTTCTGAAATTCAAAACAGTATGAACATAATTTTTTTCCTTCTTACCCTATGGTTTTAATTTATTACAGGAATGTAATACATTTATCCAATAAATTTTTTTTGTAGGAAACAAAACTTTGTTCTCTCAGTTTATTCTATTAGTTTCCCTTGAGTAAGGATTTTTGTGTTGAAATCCCACCTTAAGCAGACAGAAGAAAATCACAACTCTGGGGATTTTACTTCATTAGCAGATCTAATGAATTCTCCATGGCACAAAAGTAAATGTGTTTCTGACTTTGAGGTCTTGTTGCATTAAGATAGGAAATGTAATTCATTACTAAAATTAAGGTCCACCATTCTTCTTTAAATCTTTGTGTCTAAATGTCTACATTCTTTTAGTTTCATTTTAACTTAACCATTCTTTCAATTTTTATTCTCTCCAAATGTCTTTCAAGTTCTTTTTCAACATTAAAAAT
>NW_011889562.1:14779-16948 GCF_000151845.1 Pteropus vampyrus | reverse complement strand
TTATGGCACTAAAAGTCCATGATGCCAAAACGAGGTTTAGTACCAGATCTCATGGCAGTTTCATTTTTTCCTCATCAACCCATCTGGAATTTTCTATTAAGGAACCAGTATGGCCCTCTCCATCCTCCTAAAGAAGGAAGAGAGAATCTGGAGATAAAAACCCTTGCTGTTCACTTTCTCCTAAAAAAGCTGTCCTGATCTAAAAACAATCCTTTCTTTTCTTTTGTTAACAGCTTCCTTGGCTAATTTTCTTTCTATGAAATCCTTCCATTTTGTACAACCGCTGGGAATTCTGTTCTAATTGCTAGATGAGATGCTGCCCCATTCATGAATCCCTTAATAAAGCCTTACAAACCCAGAGACCAAAGTAACGACCCAGGGTGATCTACATGTAAAATTCCTAACTAAAAGCGGGTCATGGAGCATCCTCGTGTCCTAGGCCTGTAGCTTCCTTGATGAAGGTCAATATTTAACTTTAAAGTTGTCTATTGTATTTGTGTGTTATAGATAACGTGCCTTGGAAATGTCAGACTCATCTTCTTTTCCAGACCCTTTGAAGGCATAACTGCTGGCAGCAGAGCATGAGACTACATTGTTATCTTGTTTAAGCCTATTTATTGGGATAAAAAAAATGGGTCTGTCTTCCTGCATGCATCTAAGCCTAAGAAGAGATCCGTGCAGGTTTTGCAGCAAAGAAAGTAAAGTTTATTAGAGAGTTACAAGCCCTGGATACATAGTCAAACTACCACTTAAAGGCCTTGGCTCTCCAGGTGTCTCAAGAATACAGGTTATTTAGGGAAAAATCAGTAGTCATGGAAACTAAGGGAGTTGGGGTCATGGGTTATACTGATTGGATGATTGGAGGGGGATGGGGTAATTAATCATGTGTCCAGTCATGAAATCAGTCACGGCCGCGATGCCATCTGGTCTCATAGCTGGTGGGTCTATGGTTCTGCTTCGATGGGCCTGGGGCTGAAACACATCTAAAGCCAAGATATTATTCATAGTCTAAAGTCCAACTGAAACCTATCACCTTCATGATTATAGACAGATCTGAGGCTCATTAATCTTATGTCCTAATGCTTAATTATAAAGCTACATGCATCCAGAGGATAAGAGCAGAATAAAACAAGTGAGTTACAATGCTGTTACTGGGGCAAAATCAGCTTGAATCAGAGAAAAAAATCTATGAAAGAAATGATATTTGTGTGTGGTTACATTTGGAGCTTCCAACCTGACAGTTACCTAGCTGAGTTATTAGGACATAAAATTTTAGGTCATCTTTAAGTAAGATTTTTCTATTCTCTTTCATTCATTTTTGCTTTTAAAGTCTGATATTTTTTGTTTGTTTGTTTTTATAGTGCCTGCAAATGTGTGACAGCAAATAGGAAGGGGTCTGAATGGACTTTGATTTTTGTTCTAGTTACTGTCCTCCCGTCTGATTAAGGGAATCTTAAAGACTAGCTATCATAACAATATGAGACCTCTCTAAAAAAATGTTCTAACCATGGGAGGTAAATTCATAGGGTAAATATATATACATATGCCTTACTGTTAAAGTGTACAGCTGAAACTCATTGGATTTTGTTAACCAATGTCGCCATAAAAAAATAAATAAATAAAGTAAAAAAATGTTCTTTCTTTTTTTGATTTAGAAGTTTTGCTTATTAAAATGTGCCGTCATCTGGACTTGACGGTAGGGATTATAGCAACTCAAACCAGTACTGTGGACATTAGAGGCATCCCACAAAGGAGAATGCAAAACAATGCAACCATCACAAAAGTTTACCCCTGGGGTTAGCATAAGGAAGGTGGGGAGCCCTGTCTTTAAACAGCTATGCCACAACAGAGAATCACGTGCTTTTATCTCTTGAATGGAATAAGGTTTAAGATTCCTTAAGCTTGGATCCACACCCTATTGGCTGTCTACCAGATGCATAAGCATCCTACAGCTGCAAGATATAACAGACCATCTCTGACAGGAATGGGATAGATACAGAAAATCCCCTGACATCTTGTCCTGGCTGGACAGAGGAAAGGTGCACATTGGCAAGTGCACTGGATAGTACAGGGGGAGAGAAAATATTCTCACTGGTCAGAAGGCCAAGCTCTCAGGACATTAACAAGATGAAAGGAGAGAAACAAGATAGAGACAGAGAAAAACAAACC
>NW_011889562.1:11561-13412 GCF_000151845.1 Pteropus vampyrus | reverse complement strand
CATCAAAGTTACACATTTTTCTTTATTTTTAAAGAAAAAAAAAGCAATATTTTGGAGTTATTGGAGGTTGTGTCCCGCCACAAGTCAATGCTTTGAAGAGCCAAGGGACCTAGTCAAGTCAGATTCCTCAGTCTTAGACTTTTGAGAGAAATGTAACTCAAGTTTGGAATTAGGTGCTGGGAGCTGAGACATCTGGCAGGCAGAAGTGTCATGGAGAAGGAATAATGAAAACAGGATTCACTTGACTTCTGACCTGGTCCCTTAGGAACAGAGAATCAGTAGGAAAACTTTCCAGTATGTCCAGAACACTGTCCCACAGGGAAATTGGGGCTCAGAGGTGGTAGCCATAGTGGAATCAGTGTCTGAGGAGCAGATAAAGGGAGCTGAAAATCCTTCCTCTGCTGCAGTCCCGTGGCATGTGCATGGTTGTTGCTTTTGACTCCTAAGCTGCCTCAGAGACCAATGCTTCACTCCTTCCTGCTGTGTTGTCTGGGGACAGAGCTTCGATCTCCATTGTCAACCACCCAGGTTGGAACTGAGAGTTCCACACTGAGTCCTCCCTTTCAGAGACCCCGTCCAGGTGAGTCTGATAACCCAGCAGCTAGTTCCGGAGTGTGTCAGAGAGGATGGAACCTGAGAACTCTTATCCGAGTCTCATGAGAGCCTAATCAGCCCAGTCAGAGACAAGGGATCTCTGTTTTTATTTTTGGCTAAATAATTTATAATTTATTTATGTTAGTGTGTAATAATCATGTGTCTGTCAGAATTGACACTTTAAGGACTATAGTTTACAAGTAGGTGATGGGCATAGATGTACAGTTGGGTGACATTGTAGAATGAGTGAGATGCATAAAATGGATGCAGAAAACGCATCTGAGGAATTATGTTGGTCATGGAGTAGGAAATTGAATGTTAGGTGTGGAGGACAGTGCAGTGCAGTCAGAGTGTTTGTATTAAATTTCTAAAATGGGCTGTATTTGATCATGTCTTGTCCTCATTTAAAAGTTCCAGATGAGTGGAGATAGAAACTACCTTGCAGCAGCTGTTCGTGAGTCATACATTGTAGAATCTTCTCTCATGCTGGTTATTCACGAGGAAAATAATTATGTAATGAGTCTAAAAAGGAATACCAAATAATTTTATTTGGAATTATTTCACTACTGGCGAGGGTGCCTATATTTTGGGGCTTGTTACCTATACTTTATTGGAACGGTTAGTAGGAATTACTGTCCCACGTTTAGCCTTTTCCCTTAGTGGTCATGTCTTCTATATATTTAATGATAAATTTTGTCATGCACGTGGGAGATAAAAACTGAAGACTAACCCATTTCTGGGCAAAGAGTATAAGGTGAAGAGAAACAAAAGTTTTTGCAGCTCCAACCAGGACCAGCAGCATCAACACCACCTGGGAGCTTGATAGAAATGCAGAGTATCTTAGCCCAACAGGACCTGCTGAATCATATTCTCCATTTCTGACAGGATCCTTGTTGATTAATAAGCACACGCAAGTTGAAGCTCTGGACTAGACTATATATTTTCACCTCTCAGTGTTGATATTAGTGGTGGATAATTTTGGAGGATGCTTTCCCATGGATTGTTGGTATTTAGCAGTATTCCTCTGGACATTGCCGAATATCCCAGGGGCAAAATCATTTCTGGGAGAGAAACATTGCCTAGAAGCAACCTGCAAAAATTATAATCAAGGCCTAACAGGTACTCTATTAACCTTGCGCACATCACTAACCCCTTCTGCTCCATCCAAGGGCCTTTGCATTAGCCATTCCCTTTGCAGGGTACACAGGGTACGTTCCCTCTGCAGGGTACACAGGGTACATAACCTGGCATCTCTTT
>NW_011889562.1:8159-9556 GCF_000151845.1 Pteropus vampyrus | reverse complement strand
ACTTCACTTGCTACTGAGCCAATTTATATAATTTCATTCCAAGAAAATCTGAAACCCCAGTTTTCACTTTGGTGCCCCTCATCCTATTTAATCAGTACCTTAACTACTCTTCCTGATAATGTAGACTTCATCATCGTTCCTTTTAAGTTTCAGCCTGTTGCTAGTGATGCTATAGGTGAGGAAGGCCTGGGGCCCTGGCCTTGGCCCCTACTGCTTGTTACTCAGACCAGAGCCAATGTTGTGGCTCGACCAGATCCTTGTGGTCCTTATTATATTTGCAACAAGCATCAGGGAACTATGAAAACACCAGGTTTGTTACTCACAGGTCCTGTGTGTTTGGGGGCCACACAGGATAACCTGGGGGAGAGGATCTGAGAAGAGAGAGGGAATGGACTAAGTGTGGGGAACTTCGTGCTTATCTACTACCCTTGCCATATAGCTTGGAGTGTGGTTTTTTGTTTGTTTGTTTAGTTTTGTATGGATGACTCATAAATAAAAATTTATTTAATGTGGGGCATTACACATATCTTATATGTGGTCTCTTGTTTTTATTATCTCATTCAGTTTGGTGTCTAGAATACCTACAATGATCACTGGCAAAAATGAATTATCAAATATATATCTCCCAGTGGAGTCTATATGGAAACATACATGAGAGGTTCAGAGACACAACAGAAAATGAGGCGTGTATGACATTCTGAGCTTAGGGTGAGGTAAGGCATCGGGGCTTCAGAAGGGAGAAGGTCATGGGCAAGACAGTAGGAACAAATGTACAGTTAGAAGATGTTTAGTTAGATGCTGAAGTAGTAGTTTGCCCTGTCCTGTACATAGGTCATAACAGGTTATCTCTAATCACTCTTATTGCAGGCAAGCCCCCACATTTAAATTCTTTAAGGATGAGTGAAAAGTTTATCTTGGGCCTAAGGGCTCTCAAGAGTACACATCTTGGGGTAACTTTTTCTGAACCCTAAAAATAGTGACCCAGTTTCATTCTTTTACATGTGCATGTTCAGTTTTCCCCAGTACTTTTTATTGGAGAGACTGTCTTTTCCCCATTGGATATTCTGGGCTCCTTTCTCATAAGTTAATGACCATATATGTGTATGTTTATTTCTTGGTTTTCTGTTCTGGTTATTAATCTATGTGTCTGTTTTTATTTCTGTAAAAACGTCCAGCTTAAGAAAAAGTCTCTTAAAAATTGGGTGTCATCTGTCACCCAAACTGGTGAAAACTGCCGGGAAGTAAAATCTCAACAGATTTTTGGTAGTTTTGCCCCTTATTTATACTTAGAATGAAAGGAGGAGATGTAAGGAGGGCTTTATGCTATTCATTGGTAGAAGATGAGGGAGGTAGGAGAAAGCAAAGCAGAGAAATCTCTGAGATTGGATAAAAAGTAA
>NW_011889562.1:2128-4572 GCF_000151845.1 Pteropus vampyrus | reverse complement strand
TGTCAGGTAACCATTAATCCGTTATCCATGTCCCTGAGTCTCTGTTTGTTTGTCCTGTTCATTTGTTGCTTTTAGGTTTACATGCCACATGTAAGTGATAGCATGTGATTTTCAACTTTTTCTGTCTGGCTTATTTCCCTTAACATGATTATCTCGAGGTCCATCCAGGTCGTTGCAAATGGTAATATTTCATTTCTTCTTATGGCTGAGTAATATTCCATTGTATATGTGTACCACAGCTTCTTTAGCCAATCATCTATCATACAACACTTTGGTTGCTTTCATGTCCTGGCCGCCATGATTAATGCTGCTATGAACATCGGTGTTCAAATATCTTTTCGGATATTGATTTTCAAGTCTTTGGAGGGTAAATACCCAGTAGATGGATGCTGGATCATATGGTAGATCAATTCTTAGTTTTTTGAGGAACCTCCATACAGTTTTCCATAGTGGTTGTCCCACCAGCAGTATATGAGGGTTGCTATTTCTTTGCATCCTCTCTGACATTTGTTATTACTTGTCCTATTGATTATAGCTATTCTGACAGGTGTGAGGTGTTATCTCATTGTGGTTTTGATTTGTGTTTCCCTAATAGCTAGCGATGTTGAGCACCTTTTTACATATTTGTTGGCCATTTGTATGTTCTCTAGGAAGAAGTGTCTGTTCAGGTCCTCTGCCCATTTTTTGATTGGATTGTATTTTTGTTGTTGTTATCGAGTCTTTTGTATATTATGAGTTTTTTGTATAGTATGAGTTTTTTGTATATTATGGTTATTAGTCTCTTATCAAAGGCGATGTTTGCGAATATATTTTCCCATTTGGATGGTGGTCTCTTTACCTAGTTGACAATTTCTTTTGATGAGCAGAAGCTTTTTATTTTGATGTAGTCCCATTCATTTATTTTAGCTTTTACTTCCCTTGTTTTTGAGGTCAAATTCATTAAATCTTCTTTAAGTCCAAGGTCGTTGAGTATAGACCTTATGTTTTCTTCTATGCATTTTATTGTTTCAGGTCTTTAATCCATTTTGAGTTAATTTTTGTGTGTGGCGATAGACAACAGTTTAGTTTCATTGTTTTGTAGGTGGCCTTCTAATTTTCCAGCATAATTTATTGAAGAGGCTTTCCTTTCTCCACTGTATATTTTTGGCTTATTTTGTTGAAAATTATTTGCTCATATAAATATGGGTTTATGTCTGGACTCTCAATTCTGTTCCACTGGTCCGTGTGTCTGTTTTGCTGCCAATACCATGCCATTTTGATTACTGTCGCTTTGTAGTATAGTTTGAAGTCGGCCAGAGTGATGCCTCCAGCTTCGTTCTTTTTTCTCAGGAAGGTTTTGGCAATCCAGAGTCCTTTGTGCTTCCAAACAAATCTGATGATTTTTTGTTCTATTTCTTTAAAAAATGCTGATGGGATTTTGATGGGGAGTGCATTAAATCTGTGTAATGCTTTCGGTAATATGGTCACTAAAACTACGTTGATTTTTCCAATCCAAGAACACGAAACATCTTTTCATTTCTTTGTATCTTCTTTGATTTCTTTTATTGGAGTCTTATAGTTTTCATTATATAGGTCCTTTACATGTTTCATTAATTTATTCCTAGGTATTTTATTTTTTTCGTTGCAACTGAAAAAGGAATTATTTTTTCCACTTCTTTTTCTGATACTTCATTATTTGAGTATAAGAATGCTTTGGCTTTCTGAATGTCGTTTTTGTATTTAGAGACTTTATTGTATTTGCTTATTGTTTCTAGTAGTGTTCTTGTGGAGTCTTTAGGGTTTTCTATATAGAGAATCATGTCATCTGCAATAGTGACAGTTTGACTTCTTCATTTCCTATTTGGATGCCTTTTATATCTTTCTCTTGTCTGATTGCACTCGTTAGGACTTCCAATGTTATACTGAATATCAGTAGTAATAGTCAACAATTTTGCCTTGTTCCTGATCTTAGATGGAAGGTTTTTAGTTTTTCAGCTTTAAGTATAATGTTGGCTGAAGGTTTATCATAGATGGCCTTTATTATGTTAAGGTACATTCCTTCTATACCAATTTTAAGTGTTTTGATCATAAATGGATGCTGTCAAAGGCTTTTTCTGCATCTATTGATATAATCATGTGATTCTTATTTGTTAATTTGTTTATGTGGTGTATCGCATTATTTGATTTGCGTATGTTGAACCATCCTTGTGCCCCTAGGATGAAGCCCATTTGATTGTGGTGTATAATCTTTTTAATATGTTTCCGTACTTGGTTTGCTAGTATTTTATTTAGGATTTTTGCATATGTGTTCATGAGAGATATTGGTCTTTAGTTTTCTGTTTTGTGTGTGTGTGTGTGTGTGTGTGTGTGTGTGTGTGTGTGTGTGATCTTTACCAGGTTTTGGTATCAGAGTAATATTGGCTTCATAAAATGAGTTGGGAAGTATACCTCCTCTTCAATTTTTT
>NW_011889562.1:0-2078 GCF_000151845.1 Pteropus vampyrus | reverse complement strand
AGGTGGCCTTCTAATTTTCCAGCATAATTTATTGAAGAGGCTTTCCTTTCTCCACTGTATATTTTTGGCTTATTTTGTTGAAAATTATTTGCTCATATAAATATGGGTTTATGTCTGGACTCTCAATTCTGTTCCACTGGTCCGTGTGTCTGTTTTGCTGCCAATACCATGCCATTTTGATTACTGTCGCTTTGTAGTATAGTTTGAAGTCGGCCAGAGTGATGCCTCCAGCTTCGTTCTTTTTTCTCAGGAAGGTTTTGGCAATCCAGAGTCCTTTGTGCTTCCAAACAAATCTGATGATTTTTTGTTCTATTTCTTTAAAAAATGCTGATGGGATTTTGATGGGGAGTGCATTAAATCTGTGTAATGCTTTCGGTAATATGGTCACTAAAACTACGTTGATTTTTCCAATCCAAGAACACGAAACATCTTTTCATTTCTTTGTATCTTCTTTGATTTCTTTTATTGGAGTCTTATAGTTTTCATTATATAGGTCCTTTACATGTTTCATTAATTTATTCCTAGGTATTTTATTTTTTTCGTTGCAACTGAAAAAGGAATTATTTTTTCCACTTCTTTTTCTGATACTTCATTATTTGAGTATAAGAATGCTTTGGCTTTCTGAATGTCGTTTTTGTATTTAGAGACTTTATTGTATTTGCTTATTGTTTCTAGTAGTGTTCTTGTGGAGTCTTTAGGGTTTTCTATATAGAGAATCATGTCATCTGCAATAGTGACAGTTTGACTTCTTCATTTCCTATTTGGATGCCTTTTATATCTTTCTCTTGTCTGATTGCACTCGTTAGGACTTCCAATGTTATACTGAATATCAGTAGTAATAGTCAACAATTTTGCCTTGTTCCTGATCTTAGATGGAAGGTTTTTAGTTTTTCAGCTTTAAGTATAATGTTGGCTGAAGGTTTATCATAGATGGCCTTTATTATGTTAAGGTACATTCCTTCTATACCAATTTTAAGTGTTTTGATCATAAATGGATGCTGTCAAAGGCTTTTTCTGCATCTATTGATATAATCATGTGATTCTTATTTGTTAATTTGTTTATGTGGTGTATCGCATTATTTGATTTGCGTATGTTGAACCATCCTTGTGCCCCTAGGATGAAGCCCATTTGATTGTGGTGTATAATCTTTTTAATATGTTTCCGTACTTGGTTTGCTAGTATTTTATTTAGGATTTTTGCATATGTGTTCATGAGAGATATTGGTCTTTAGTTTTCTGTTTTGTGTGTGTGTGTGTGTGTGTGTGTGTGTGTGTGTGTGTGTGTGATCTTTACCAGGTTTTGGTATCAGAGTAATATTGGCTTCATAAAATGAGTTGGGAAGTATACCTCCTCTTCAATTTTTTGGAAGAGTTTGAGAATAGGTATTAAATCTTCTTCGAATGTTTGGTAGAATTCACTGGTGAAGCCATCTGGTCCTGGACTTTTACTTTTTGGTAGGTTTTTGATGATTGTTTCAATTTCCATGCTGCTGATTGATCTATTTAGATTTTCTAGATCTTTTTGATTCAGTCTAGGAAGATTGTATTTTTCTAAGTACTTGTCCATTACTTCTAGGTTATTAAATTTGGTCTTATATACTTTTTCATAGTATTCTTGCATGATCCTTTGTATTTCTGTGATGTCAGTCATAATTTTCTCTCTTTCGTCTCTGATTTTGTTTATTTGTGCCCTTTCTCTCTCTCTCTCTTTTTTTAAGTGAGTCTAGCCAAGGGTTTGTCAATTTGATTAACTTTCAAAAGAACCAAATCCTTTCTGTATTTGTATTTTCTATTTTTTTTGTTTGTTTTCAGTTTCATTTCTACTCTAAGTTTGATTGTTTCTTTCTTCTGCTGACTTTAGGCTTCATTTGTTCTTCTTTTTCTAGTTTTTTATTTTTTTTAAGATGAAACGTTAGGTTGTTTATTTGGGCTCGTTCTTTTTTTGAAGATAGGACTGTAATGATATGAACTTTCCTCTTATGACCACTTTTGCCATGTCCCAAAAGTTTTGATATGTTGTATTATCACTATCATTTGTTTCTATTTATCTCTTGATCTCTCTTTTTATTTCTTCCCTG
>NW_011889561.1:50348-50768 GCF_000151845.1 Pteropus vampyrus | reverse complement strand
CCTGGTAAAACACACCCTGCCTCCAGCTCCACAAATTCAGATGTATAGAAGCTTCAGACCTGCCTGTAATGTGTGGTTCTCATTGCCTTCTTGAGATTGGGAAATGGTCTGGACAGAATAGAACATCTATCTTCGCTTCTGCAGTCTCTGTCTAATTGGAAATTTAGATGATCTGTGGAAAGAGGAAGCCCCAGGTCCACAGAGAAATCCCCTCCCCCACTCCCTCTGCACCTACTCTGGGTGTACAACACCTGCAGGGGGAGTCCCGAGTGCCCCCTGCAGCCCAGCCCCCCATGCTGCAAAGGAGGGTCCTGTCTGGGCTCAGAGGGCATGACCTCACAGTGTTTCTAGGACAGTGTTAAATGTCTGTGCCCTGACTTCAGGATGGTCCCTCAGGGACACCATATGCTTTTGGCATCA
>NW_011889561.1:49996-50298 GCF_000151845.1 Pteropus vampyrus | reverse complement strand
GGATGGTCCCTCAGGGACACCATATGCTTTTGGCATCACCTCTTGATATAGTGAATTGGCCTCACTCATCCCCAATTACTCTGCAAGGACTTTATGTGATCCCCAGGGATCCCTTTACCTGGAGTTGACAGATGTATGACACAGGGACACACTCCCCTGAGTCCACAATCTCTTGGGGACTTGCTGGACCAGTTATGTTCTTTAGGTTTTTCCAATGAAGGACACTTCTGACAAACCCTGTAGATACACACCATGTGGCTCAATGCTCACGCTACTTCCACTATTCAGTGAATTAGATGCAC
>NW_011889561.1:44959-49946 GCF_000151845.1 Pteropus vampyrus | reverse complement strand
TTTTCCAATGAAGGACACTTCTGACAAACCCTGTAGATACACACCATGTGGCTCAATGCTCACGCTACTTCCACTATTCAGTGAATTAGATGCACACACCAGATGTGTGCTCAGAGGTGACCTTTGACCTGTTATTAGATGTAGGGATCTAATCTCACGATGTGTAACTAGCACCTGGACAGACATCACTAGACAGGAAATCACTGAACAAAGTCAAGTCTCTCCCAGGAAGCTGCAATATGGAAAGCACAACAGGCAAGGGACCTGTTGGACCTCAGGTGAGGTCCCATTTTGCAAGGGCATCGGTCTCCTTGGCTGGACTCAAAAGGAGCACGTGCCACCTCACACCAGTTCCAGGAATTGTCACTCCTGAAACAGAAGCCAACCCCTGAGAGTGCTCTGTCCCAGGGGGAGCTGCAGAGCAGGCAGGAGGAGACGCAGAATTTCTGGCTTCCAGGATGCGCTAGGACACGAGGTCCATGATCACGTCTGTGAGGTACTGGTCTCTGCGTGAGGACATCTCATACACTCTGCTCTCAGGAACCTGTGCCTGTGCCGACATAACCAGGAACGTGATGAACATCCTTCTGGTCAGCGAACCTGCTCACAGGTAGTTAAACCTGGTAGCTTGCTATGTGTGAAATCTATGTCTCACCATTCATTTCTTGAAGCCCTAACACACAATGTACTGTATGGGAGAAGAATTCTTAGGAAGTTTTAGAGTTAAATGAGGTTAAGTTTAAATTTTTGTCTGCATAAGAAAATGAAGAAAGAGCGATATTGCTCATTTTCTCCAGCACATGAGATTGCAGTGAGAAGTCAGCTGTCTCCCCACAGGAAAGCTTTCTCTCCAGGAATCGATGTCTCTGCACAGTGACCTCGACTTCCTGTCTGCACAATGCGAGACAATAAATTTCTGTCATTTAAGCCGCCCAGTCGTTGGTCGTTGTGATAGCACCTTGAGCACATGAGACAGACTATGTTTCTGAGACGTGGGTGATGCAGGAACAAGCACTGAAGG
This sequence comes from Pteropus vampyrus, assembly GCF_000151845.1. NCBI lineage: Eukaryota > Metazoa > Chordata > Mammalia > Chiroptera > Pteropodidae > Pteropus > Pteropus vampyrus. Next base: position 48,925 of record NW_011889561.1, on the reverse strand, counting down.
AGGTGCACATGGACATGGAAGCAGATGATGGATAGGAGGTGGGAGACTTTTAAGTGCCTTGCAGAAAATTTCAAGCTTGCTGAGAGGGGTGTTAGAGGTGATTGTGTGGAGAGCTCAGAGAGAGGACGGGAGAGCCGTGGAGGAAGCTCCCACACTCTGGGAGAACGCGCACACAGTCATGGTGACAACGGTGGTTGGAGTGTGGACGTTGGGAGCCGTTCTGACAAGGTGTCCATGGAAATGAGAACAGGTCACAGGTTCTGGAGGACATGTGTCCTTGTCACAAAGTGTCAAAGCGAGTAAGGGGCCAGGTTTTAGGGTGATGCTGAAGGTAGAGCTGTGAGCAGTGAAAGTGTGTTTTTAACTGCAGGGATTACTAAGCTAAGGGAAGGAGTGTTTGGTTTATGCTGCTACTTCTAATAAAATGTGATAGGACAATGATTGAGCAAAGACAGCTGTATGAATCAAATGCAAATCAGAATTTGGAGTTGTGACAAATGGCCAGTCTATCCATAAGCCAAAATTGTAGAGTATCTTCTGAAGAGGGCAGAAAAGGCGTTGCTAAAAATGATTTTATAAAATAAAATCCCATGATATCACTTATATGTACGATGTAAATCTAAAAGCAACAAATGAATAGGACAAACAAACAGAGAGTCATGGACAAGGACAATGGACTAGTGGTTACCAGAGGGAAGGGGGAAGGGGAAATAAAAAAATAAATGTAAAAAAATAAAATAATATCAATCAATCAATCAATCAATCTGGGTCCTGACCAGCGGGTCTCATCTGCCATCTCAGCGTCATCCAGGAAGGGAGGTGCGATGAGTCCAGCAGAAGCGATGCCTCTTTGAAATGAAGGGGAGAAGAAGGTGGGATGAAGGGAGATGTCAGAATTCACGGATTTCACAAAACAGGATCATAACCCACACTGGCGGTGAAGATGTAGTATTTTTAAGAAGGGGGACAAATGGCCTTGGAGGAGACTCAGAGAGGATTAGGGATGACTCCTTGATTTCCAGACCTGGGCCATCACCTCAGTGTAACAGGTGACACGCCTCCAATCAAAGCCTTTGGATCGTCCACCACCTGGCAGTGACAGGGGTGTTACTGCCCCCCAGCAGAGTCACAGAGAGACTGTCGTAGAGAGTCCACATGGTGAGACAACACCTCAGTGTGTCTGTCAGATGTGACCCGCAGAGTGCAGGCATCCAGCCAAAGAGGATGGTCTCCAACCTACCGTCCTACGGGACTTGCCTCGCCAGGTTTGGGCCAGCTTGGCGCCCTTCCCTCCTTCCCTCTCCCCTCTTTAATCATCGTAGAGTGGGGTTTCCACCCTATGCCAGCCCCTCCATTATATTTTGGAAGCACATAATTCATCAGGTTTTATAGATTCACAGTTGGAGAGAACTTTAGACTCAGTCTGAATCATATGTCAAGACCCACAAATAACTAATGAGATGATACTTAGATGACACTTTGGACCTAAGATTTAGAGTTGGAGCTGTAACTAGTGCTACATTTGGGAAAGTTGGGTTAGAGTTAATGTATTTTTCATGAGAGAAAGACATGAATTTGAGGATTCACTGGTGGAATATTATGAACTGAGTTCAGTTATTCAAATTTCATGCCTTGGAGTCTGAATTCTCAGTGATGGTGTTTAAATGGGGCATTGAGGAAACTTGAAAGACTAAGTGAGGTCATAGTGTGGTGGTCCAACCCCACTAGGACTTGAGCTTTGTGTAAAGAAGCAGACATGACAAGTGACCAGCATATCCAATGTGTTCCCGGCCCCTGGCTCACCATGGCCACAATGAAGTGTTTAGCTTGGTGCTCTGTATACGTTGATCCATCAGGGTATTTTTTTTCATCAGGTTTCTGAGTTCTTAGTGGTGCCCAAGGGTCAGCAGACAGCTGTGTCCCCACCTGACACAGATATGTCCTTCAATGGTTCTCGTGTGACTTTGAATCATAAGTGTGCATGACACGTAGGGTAAGGAGGTCAGCTTTAGACTCCCTGAGTAAACATGCCTGGGGTGTCCACAAATGGAAAGACATGTTTGATTAACGATAGTAGATGAACTAGGGACAGGTGAATGCCATATATGCACATAATCTCTCTTCTGGGACTGGTCTGAGTGGAGGCTGGGAGATTGATCTGGGCTCCAGCCCCATGGAGCTTACAGTGTAGGACAGACTTAGTGAAATTAGGACATTAGCTGACACGTGATCATGTGGGGTGAGTTTCAAAATCCACCCGAGGAAGTGAAGACCTGGAGGGTCATGTGTTGTAGGCAGGACAGAAACGGCATTGGGTAGAGTCCTGGGGGCTGATCCTACCCCTGTGGCCATGTGTCCTGTCTGAAGGGAGGGCTCATGTGGGGACAGTGTGTGCCTGTGGGGGCAGAGAGCCTGAGCTCAGCACACAGGAGTCTGCACTGTGCCGGGTCTCTCTTTGTGCAGGTATTTTCCAGCCACAGGGAAGAAGACAGCCCTCAGGATGCTCCCTCTGCTGAGACATGAAAACAGACACATAGAAAACTGGTGAAGGAAGGTCCCCAGTCACCAGTGATATGTCGTCTACAGACAGACAAAATGCGTTTTCATTTTAGTCTGCAGTGAGAATAGGAGAAGTTAGAGCCATGTCGAAAAAGTCAGGGTTGTCCCCGTGGGCAGCTGAGAACTTTGAGAGGAAATCCCTGCTCCCAACAGGAAGCCCCTTTCCACTTCCTTGTGCACCTGCTGCTGTTCTGGTCTGTGTGTGCTGTGCTTTGTGTGTCCTGAGTGACCCCTGGTGACATTATCAGCCCCTGCAGCGCCCCCTCCTATTCCTTCAGGGAGGTTTGTGTCTGGGCTCACACTGAGGTCTCCTCACTGTGTCTCTCGCACAGTAATACACGGCCGTGTCCTCGCTGGTCACAGAGTTCAGCTGCAAGGAGAACTGGTTTCTGGACGTGTCAGCCGTGATGGAGATGCGACCCTGGAATGCTGGATTGTAGCTTGTGCTTCCTGTCCAGTATCCCATCCACTCCAACCCTTTCCCAGGGCGCTGGCGGATCCAGTTCCAGTAGTAACTGCTAGTGACAGAACCGCCAGAGACAGCACAGGTGAGCGAGAGTGTCTGCGAGGGCTTCACCAGACCTGGGCCCGACTCCTGCAGCTGCAGCTGGGACAAGGCACCTGGGGACAAGGAGAATAGAGCCTGTGGTCACATGCTGTCACAGCCATCACAGAGACCTCTGTCTGACCTCTGAGACACTCACCTTGGGGGGCTGTCACCAAGCACAGGAGAAGACCCCATAGTCTCATCTTCTTCTCAAACACAGTGCTGCTTCCCCAGAGACCTGAGCCCTGTGTGAGGAGAGAGCTGTGAGCGTCCACAGCCCAGACAGGTTTTACCCTGGGGCTGGAGGAGGAATTTGCATGTGGGCAGCCTGCTCCTCATAAGTGGGGAGGGACCGGGTCAGGCTCCCTGGTATCTCTGGGGTCCAGCTGGGGCTCTTCCCTTTAATACATACAGTGTCTGAGTGTGGAATGGCAGAGCAATCAATCTCTAAGATACATTGAAACAAGTCTAAGGAAACCCTGCTTTTCATAGTATGCGAATTAACACTGGACTATTGAGTAGGTCACCATTTTTAAACTCATAAGTGTTTCTCATAATTATGAAAGTGATTAGCATGATGGTCAGACACATTTTTACTTCAAACCCATTGAATATATTCATGGTCCCCAGCTATTTATAAACATAATTCAAGTAAATCATACTTTTTCACCTTTGTTATAAATTACATCCAAAATAATAGACAGTCTCTTCCAATTCCCTCCTTCACTGAAGCACATGTGAGTTGTCTTTGTCTAAGTAGCTGCCTCTCTCCATAATCAGGCTGGAAGACTCCTGATGCTGGACCCTTCATATTGTGCTTTTTCTTATTTTTTTTTAAATAATAAAGTCTTTCCATATTC
>NW_011889561.1:41843-43124 GCF_000151845.1 Pteropus vampyrus | reverse complement strand
TCTGAAGGGAGGCCCACGTGGGGACAGCGTGTGTCTGTGGGGGGCAGAGCCTGAGCTCAGCACACAGGTCCCTGCACTGTGCTGTGTCTCTCTGTGTGGAAAGAGTTCCCAGCCTCAGGACACAAAGCCCACAGGTGGTCTCTCTGTCAAGAAATCAGAAAGGGCACATTGAAAGTTGCTGCAGGAAAGGTCCCCAGGCACTGCTGATCTGTCATCTACAGACAGGTTATTTCTTCATTTCTTGTGTGTGGGAGAATGTGGAAAATTAGAGCCACAAAGAAGAAGCAGTAATTCTCCTGGGAGGAAGCTGAGAGATTTGAGAGGAAATTGCTGCTCCCAGCAGGAAGACCCTTCCCCAGCTCCCTCTGCACCTGCTGTTGGGCTGGTCTGTGTGAGCTGTGCTGTGTGTACCCTGCGCGCCCCCTGGTGTCCTGAGCTCCCCCTGGTGTCCTGAGCTCCCCTCCTGTCTCCCTCAGGGAGGTTTGTGACTGGGCTCACACTGAAGTCCCCTCACTGTGTCTCTCGCACAGTAATACACGGCCATGTCCTCAGGCTTCAGGCTGCTCATTTGCAGATACAGCGTGTTCTTGGCGTTGTCTCTGGAGATGGTGAATCGGCCCTTCACGGAGGCAGCGTAGTATGTGCTGCTGCCATCACCACTAATGTATGAGACCCACTCCAGCCCCTTCCCCGGAGCCTGGCGGACCTAGTTCATGTAGTAGCTACTAAAAGTGAATCCAGAGGCTGCACAGGAGAGTCGCAGAGACCCCCGGGCCGCACCACGTCTCCCCCAGACTCCACCAGCTGCACCTCACACTGGACACCTGTGAACACAGACACGTCAGGGTCAGGAAAATGTCACACGTCCGTGTTCCTCACTCACATCGACTCACGTACGCAGTGTCCCTTGTTGCCCATCAGTCACCTCGTAAAACAGCGATGAGGAAAACCCAGCTGAGCCCAAACGCCATGGTGCGGCGTGCGTGTTCAGACCTGATCCCGGAATGGGGACACCTGGGAATCGCGGGACTGGGCTCCTGTCCCAGAGCTGCAGGCTCGGGGCTGCGCTGGCTTTTATCAGCAGATGGGCCCTATTTGCATGTGCTCTGACTGTATAAGGAGCTCTGGAGTTAGGGACCCACAGAGAGGGCAGCGACCCAGAGCAGGCGTTTGTGTGTTCGGGCACGTGGTGGCAATGAGATTATTTGGTGAAATATGACTGTTACTGTGACATGTGTTACTTAAACACTTAGCACCATCATCTTATTTCATTTTACTCAT
>NW_011889561.1:40169-40528 GCF_000151845.1 Pteropus vampyrus | reverse complement strand
TATGGACGGTGGGGAACTTGTGTGACGTGTTTCTCCTGCTGTTCTGTGGAAGGTAGAATGAGGAGAAGGGAATCGGACGCTCAGCTGAGGCTCTTACTACGCCAAGGGAGGCAGGTCAGGCTCGACCCCCTGACGACTCGGGGTGAAGGACAGCAGAGACGGGGCTAAACTGTTCGCATCATGTACGTTTGATCCTTTACATCCTCCACAATAACAGCCACAACCACATTTTCTGACAATAAATACCGCACATTGCATTGGTCCTAAGGAAGTTGTCACCTCCACATAGAGGGCGCCCCATGGGACAGGCCCAGCTGCTGCTCCCCGAATCTGATCACCTGGCTAGTGCTGGGAACACA
>NW_011889561.1:36500-37639 GCF_000151845.1 Pteropus vampyrus | reverse complement strand
TGTGCGTAAAATCATCTTCAGCTGGTGATTTCTCTCTAACTTCCATTTCCTCTCTTAGGAAGGGAGAAGTGTGGACTGTGACCATGTGCCTGCCCTGCAGTGCATTTTAGAATGAGGTAACTGGTCGTCTAGGATCACAGGTCTACAGGTGGAGAGGGTTATGCCCCAGGATGCATGCACCCGAATCCTCACTGACACCTGAGTTAGAGATTACACTCGGGACTTTGGACATGATGCTCTTCGGTATTTTCGGCTTCAGGTCATGCTTTAATGAGTCGGCTTTGGGGATGTTGGGATGTGCTTAGTGGAACTGGCCTGTGGGATGGATGTGAGTATTCGGAGGGCTGTTTCAGTTGCTCTGTGCTCCGAAGCTGTGACTGTTCCAGGGGAAAAGGCACGTTGTCATTCCAGGACCATTAGACATCTTGAGGTAAATGGCTTCCGGTTTCATCTGAGAGAATCCTAATACAGCTACAAGTGTTCACGCCAGATCGAGGCAGAGAGATTAGACTCTAGAGGAGAAAGCAATGTGACCAGTGATGTAAGGTGTCTTCCTCCAGGCTGTGGGGCTGGAGAACGGGGCATGAGTCAGGATGTAAGGAAAGCGGGTCTTGAACCAGGAAAGACACAGAAGCAGACCACTGTCTGAGTTTGCTCAGGCTGCAGTCAGAGAACAAAACCTTCTGAGTAATTTAATATTAACAACCATTCCCTTCTCAAGGTTCAGGAGGTGGGAATCCAGGATCGAGGTGCCAGCATGGTCACCATTGGGGAGAATCCTCGTCCTGGGTCATATCTGGTTTGCTCTTGCTGTGTCCTCAGGTGGAGGAAGTGACACACATGGTCTCTGTGGCCTGATTTAGTCAGGTGCTAATCCACTTCATGACAACCCTGGCCTTGTCATCCAGCGCCTTCCAAACACCCCACCCCCTAACACGGTCTTTTGTGGGGATAAAATTTCAATATGTAATGTTGAGGAGCACACGTGTTCAAATCCAGCCCCCCTAAACCTCTGAGCATCTGTGGTCCTGCTAGCACCTTGAAGTCTGTCCAGGGAGACTGACTTTTTGCTCTGAACTCCAGACTGTGAAAGTCAATGTGTGTAGACTGTACTCTGAGTGTGTGGTACTGTTATTCAG
>NW_011889561.1:33549-34652 GCF_000151845.1 Pteropus vampyrus | reverse complement strand
TGGCAAAGGGTCCTGACAGAGTAGGACATTGTTGTTTCTTCAGCATCCCTGTCTGACTGTTAATTAAATGTTATGAAAGGAGGAAGCCCCAGACCGCCGAGTAAGGCCCTACCCACTCCCCCTGCACCTGCTACTGGAGCTGAAGTTCTTGCTTAGTGGGTCCTGAGTGTCCCCTGAAGCCGAGTCATCACCTTGCAGGAGAGGGCCCTGTGTGGGCTCAGGGGCATTGACCTTGCAGTGCCTGCCGTCCAGGATTCAATGTCTGTGCCCTGACTTCGGGATGTTCCCTCAGCGACACCATATGCATCACCTCCGGATATAGTGAATAGGCCTCAGTCACCCCCCACTATGCTGCAGGGAGAGCTTTGTGAATCCACCAGGAGCCCCTTCCCTGGGGCACACGGACGCACTGACACAGGCAGCACTCCCCTGAGTTTGGAAGCTCTTGAGGGTTTGGGGACTCCAGTGTCCTTTAGTTCCCTCGGGTTGAAGGTGACATTGGAAAATCCCTGCAACCACAGACCATGCTGTTTGATGGACAGTCTACTTCTACTAGTCTATGAATTAGATGCACACAGCAGAGGTTCCCACAGATGTCACCTTTGACCTGTTACTAGATGTAGGGATCTAATCTCACTACGTGTAAGAGACACCTGGACAGATAGAATTGACACGAAATCACTGAATGTCATAATATATTCGAGTCTCACTCAGGAAGCTGGAATCTGGAGAGTACAACAGATGACGACGTGTTAGACCTCAGGTGAGGTCACATTTTGAAGGGACATCGGTCCCTCTGGCTGGACTCAAAAGGTGCATGTGTCACCTCACTCGAGGACCAGGTGCTGTCACTCCTGATACACAAGCCAACTCATGAGAGCTCTCTGTCCCAGGGGGAGCTGAGAGCAGGCGGGAGGAGACACAGGAGTCCTGGCTTCCAGGATGCACAGGGACACGAGGTCCACGATCAGGTCTGGGAGGCACTGGTCTCTGCGTGAGGACGTCTCATAAGCGCTGCTGTCTGGAACCTGTGCCTGTGCCGACATAACCAGAAAGGTGATGAACATCCTTCTGGTCAGTGAACCTGCTCACAGTTATCCCTG
>NW_011889561.1:21710-30394 GCF_000151845.1 Pteropus vampyrus | reverse complement strand
TGTGACATTGAATCATAAGTGTGCTTGACATGTAGGGTAAAAATGTCACTTTAGACCCCCTGATATAACCTGTCTGGATGTCCATAAATGGAAAGACGTGTTAGAGGGACGATTGGAGATGAAGTGGGGACAGGTGAATGCCACGTATGTACATAATCCCTTCCCTGTGACGGGCTGGGCAGAGGCTGGGAGAATAACCAGTCATTCTCAGGGTGTAGGAGAGACTCAGTGAAATTCGGACAGTAGATGACATCTGATCATGTTCGGTGTGTTTCCAAATCCACCCGATTCAGTGAAGAGCTGGAGGGTCATGTGTTGTAGGCAGGACAGAAACGGCATTGGGTAGAGTCCTGGGGGCTGATCCTACTCCTGTAGCCATGTGTCCTGTCTGAAGGGAGGGCTCATGTGGGGACAGCGTGTGCCTGTGGGGGCAGAGAGCCTGAGCTCAGCACACAGGTGTCTACACTGTGCCGGGTCTCTCTCTATGTGCAGGTATTTTCTGGCCACAGAGAAGAAGGCAGCCCTCAGGATGGTCCCTCTGCTGAGACATGAAAACAGACACATAGAAAACTGGTGAAGGAAGGTCCCCAGTCACCAGTGATATGTCGTCTACAGACAGACAAGGTGTGTTTTCACTTTAGTCTGCAGTGAGAATAGGAGAAGTTAAAGCCATGTCGAAAAAGTCAGGGTTGTCCTTGTGGGCAGCTGAGAACTTTGAGAGGAAATCCCTGCTCCCAGCAGGACGCCCCTTCCCACCTCCCTCAGCACCTGCTGCTGGCCTGGTCTGTGTGTGCTGTGCTTTGTGCAAGACTTGAGCGCCCCCTTGTGACCTGTTCGGCCCCTGCAGCTCCCCTGTCTGTCTCCCTCAGGGAGGTTTGTGTCTGGGCTCACACTGAGGTCCACTCACTGTGTCTCCCGCACAGTAATACATGGCCGTGTCCTCGCTGGTCACAGAGTTCAGTTTCAAGAAAACCTGGCTGTTGGAGGTGTCCCTGGTGATGCTGAGTCGGGACTTAAGTGAAGGGTTGTAGTATGTGCTTCCACCACTCCATATATCACCGACCCACTCCAGCCCCTTTCCTGGAGCCTGGCGGGTCCAGTGCACACCATTTCTGGTTAAAGAGAACCCAGAGACGGTGCAGGTGAGCGAGAGGGTCTGCGAAGGCTTCACCAGTCCTGGGCCCGACTCCTGCAGCTGCACCTGGGACAGGACACCTGGGGACAAGGAGCATCAGTCCTGTCAGTCACATGCTGTCACAACCATCCCACAGACCCCTGTCTGACATCTGAGACACTCACCTTGGGGGGCTGTCACCAGGCACAGGAGAAGACCCCACAGTCTCATCTTCTTCTCAAACACAGTTCTGCTTCCCCAGAGACCTGAGCCCTGTGTGAGGAGAGAGCTGTGAGCGTCCACAGCCCAGACAGGTTTTACCCTGGGGCTGGAGGAGGAATTTGCATGTGGGCAGCCTGCTCCTCATAAGTGGGGAGGGACTGGGTCTGGCTCCCTGGTGTCTCTGGGGTCCAGCTGGGGCTCTTCCCTTTAATACATACGGTGTCTTAGTCTGGGATGGCAGAGCAACCGATCTCTAAGGTACATTGAAACATGTCTAAGGAAACCCTGCTTTTCATAGTATATGAATAAACACTGGACTATTGAGTAGGTCACTGTTTTTAAACTTATAAGTGTTTCTCATAATTATGAAAGTGATTAGCATGATGGTCAGACACATTTGTACTTCAAACACATTGAATATATTCACAGTTCCCAAATATTTATAAACATAATTCAAGTAAATAATACTTTTTCAACTTTGTTATAAATTACATCCAAATAATAGACGGACTCTTCCAATTCCCTCCTTCACTGAAGCACATGTGAGTTGTCTTTGTCTAAGTAGCTGCCCCTCTCCATAATCAGGCTGGAAGACCCCTGATGCTGGACCCTTCATGTTGTGCTTTTTCTTATTTTTTTTAAATAATAAAGTCTTTCCATATTCTATATAATCTTTTTTATGACATATATTTCAATTACTAGTTTATGTGGAGATTTAACTAATTTTTGAAATAATATTTCAAATATCACGTATTTATATTCGCCTACATTTTCCTTAAGGTCCAACCCGTGTGTGTCACATCTGAGAAATCCTTGGCTGATTCAAGGTCACACAGATTCTGGTCTATCGATGTGTGTCATTCCCTCGACCAGTGTCATGCAACCTTTATTATTGCAGGAGGGAATCAGGGCAAAACCGAGTTTATCACACTCAGAATCCTGGAGACTGGAGACCTGGATGCCACCAGGGGCCACATGGAAGACACCAGGGTGTCAAGAGCCATGTACAGCAGGGAGAGGGGACCTTAGAACCAAGTTTTCCTGGGGTTTCCCGGGTAAAGGATGAGCAGGACTGGTGAAGAGCGTGGGCCTGACTCGTGTGAATTATTTCTGTGGGCTCAGAGCTGGACGTGGTTCTCCATCTGCCTGGCAGCTGGGCCTGGGATGACGAAGGCGGAGGAGTATCGTGTCCCGGGATGTGCGGGCAGAGATAGTCGGGTGCCCTGTGGAGATAGTGTGCATGTGAATGACGTCTGCCAGGCTAGGACCTGTGCTGTATCTAAGAACTGGTGAGGTCATGAGGGGAAGAGTCCCCAATTCAGAAATATTTGTCAAGTTGTTAAACATCATAATGTAGAGAAGGTGATAAAGTACGTAAACACACTCAATGCAGGGAGCCTTTGCATTCATACCAACTGCAGCACCTTGCCCTATTCTGCCCCCTATTCATGCGGAAAAAATCACTGCATCCTTCATCCTCCACCGTGAACATTGGGGACAGGCCTGGGATACACAGTCGTACCCTCAGGAGCTCCTCATTCAACCCTGAGCACATCATGAGCGAGCACACGCTTCCTCCCTAACTCTGGGTTCATCTCCCCACTGTGTTTCAGCTCAGGCTGAAGCTTTCATATTGGGTGTGTGTGGGGGGCACTGTATCACTGATTGATGGATGGGGCTTCTATAGACTAGTGGGTCCAGGGTGTGAATTCCTCTCCCATTTACATGATTCATTTCTATTTGATAAAGGAGAGAAACTCATAGTTACCTGGGACACAATGTGGGTGCAGTAGAGAGGCTTGTTTCCCTAAGTAGATCTAAACAGCGAAGATGGCCTATAGCATAGAGTGATCCATCCTTGTTCAGCTTGTATTAGGGGTGCTGAGCCACCTCACGAGGCCTGGGAAGAGAAATGCTCTTCAGAGTAAAGAGGAGGCCAAGTGTGTGGGGAGCTCAAAGTGCTCCATCCTCTATCCGACCAGGAACCAGAGAAAAGTCCAAACACACGTGGTCCCTCACCTGAACCCTCACCACTCTGTTCACACCACCTGCAGCTACCCTCTTACTAGGAGCTTTCTCGGATGTGGGGAGAATTTACAGCAATGACTGTGATGGCGTCTGAAGGCACAACAGCTCAGTGACTGTGTGATGCCAGGACATAGTGCAGAATCATTGGAGGAGACCCATGTCAAAAATTATTAACCCTCTTTGCTGTGACTGGTACGTGGGGAGGGCTTGAGAGTGAGGGGCACGGAAGCACAGGAGACACATGACTAAACAGATGTCGTGTAACTAGGACAGTAGATGATAGTGGGTGATGTTGGGGTGTTTCAACATCCACCTGAGTAAATGAGGAAAAGAGGTTAATGTGCTGTAGACAGGACAGAGACCCCATGGGACAGAGTCCTGAGGGACAGGTCCTCCCATGTGGGCCATGTGTCCCGTCTGAAGGGAGGCCCACGTGGGGACAGCGTGTGTCTGTGGGGGGCAGAGCCTGAGCTCAGCACACAGGTCCCTGCACTGTGCTGTGTCTCTCTGTGTGGAAAGAGTTCCCAGTCTCAGGACACAAAGCCCACAGGTGGTCTCTCTGTCATGAAATGAGAAAGGACACATTGAAAGCTGCTGCAGGAAAGGTCCCCAGGCCCTGCTGATACGCCGTCAAGAGACAGGTTATTTCTTCATTTCTTGCGTGTGTGAGAATGTGGAAAATTAGAGCCACAAAGAAGCAGTAATTCTCCTGGGAGGCAGCTGAGAGATTTGAGAGGAAATTGCTGCTCCCAACAGGAAGCCCCTTCCCCAGCTCCCTCTGCACCTGCTGCTGGGCTGGTCTGTGTGTGCTGTGCTGTGTGTACCCGGAGCGCCCCCTGGTGTCCTGAGCTCCCCTCCTGTCTCCCTCAGGGAGGTTTGTGACTGGGCTCACACTGAAGTCCCCTCACTGTGTCTGTCGTACAGTAATACAAGGCCGTGTCCTCAGGCTTCAGGCTGCTCATTTGCAGATACAGCGTGTTCTTGGCGTTGTCTCTGGAGATGGTGAATCGGCCCTTCACGGAGTCAGCGTAGTTTGTGCTGCTGCCACTACTACTAATGGATGAGACCCACTCCAGCCCCTTCCCCGGAGCCTGGCGGACCCAGGTCATATCATAGCTACTAAAAGTGAATCCAGAGGCTGCACAGGAGAGTCGCAGAGACCCCCCGGGCCGCACCACGTCTCCCCCAGACTCCACCAGCTGCACCTCACACTGGACACCTGTGAACACAGACATGTCAGGGTCAGAAAAATGTCACACATCCCTGTTCCTCACTCACACCCACTCACGTACTCAGTGTCCCTTGTTCCCCATCAGTCACCTCGTAAAACAGCCACCAGGAAAACCCAGCTGAGCCCAAACGCCATGGTGCGGTGTGTGTGTTCAGACCTGATCCCAGAATGGGGACACCTGGGAATCGTGGGAATCGCGGGGCTGGGCTCCTGTCCCAGAGCTGCAGGCTTGGGGCTGGGGCGGCTTTTATCAGCAGAGGTGCCCTATTTGCATGTGCTCTGACTCTATAAGGAGCTCTGGGGTTGGGGACCCACAGAGAGGGCAGCGACCCAGAGCAGGCGTTTGTGTGTTCGGGCACGTGGTGGCAATGAGATCATTTGGTGAAATATGACTGTTACTGTGACATGTGTTACTTAAACACTTAGCACCATCATCTTATTTCATTTTACTCATGCATGTAAGTCACGGGATGTGATATCATCTACCTGCATCACAGGTGAACAAGGCCAAACAGGACCACAGAGAGCCTGCTGGTGTCGAGAACTCACATGTGTAAGAGTGGACTCATGTGTCTGGCCCTGCACGCACCCCACGGCACCCCACTGCTCCCCTGGGCCACCTCCAGGACAAAGTGGACGTGCCCAGTGAGGTGCAGGTCTCCATCCTGCATCAGCGCGTGTGGGATTTGCTGCCTTCTGGAGAGCACGTGCAAGAACCAGGAGGCGACTGTCCCATCTGAGTGTCACTCTCTGTGCCTCTAACTTTCTTTGTCCACTGATGACTGCACTTGTTCGGTAGTCGTCTTGCTGTGGTAGAGCTCTGTCAGCCACAGCCACGCCAGGATGACGTGTACACTTGGAATCACACACACACACATGATGTCCATGTTACATCCTCAGCATCATAATTGGAAATGCAGCGTATGGTGTGACCCGGGCTCGCACCAGTCAGTGCTGAGTCTGCATCCAATGCGTGCGTCCACCTCCATGTGAATCCGTGCACCTGCTGATGGGTGTTGGAGTGTCCCCAGTTCCTGCGCTCTACAAGGAAAGCCAATGCTCAGCTTGTAGATGTAGAGACCTGAGAAAATGTTCTTATTCTTATGACACACAGCCACAGTGACGAGCAAGCTGCGCTAAGTGCAAATCAATCAATTCTCTTGAACATTCAGTTATGGGAAAATTCACAGAAATTGCACCCCAAGGTCTGGGAACTGAGGTTCCTACAGAAAAATAAGAGACCAAACTCAGCCTACCCATGTGATAGGTCTACGGAGGGCATAGCTCTAGAAAGAACAAAAATTTAACTAAAAACAATTAATCTTTTGAAAAGCCAGTGTCTTCAAATTCAGGGAGCCCATCCCCCATTGAGGGCACAGAAGGCCGTGTGTGAACCAAGAAGCGAGACCTCAAGATGCCGAGTCTGTGGTTGTCTTTATCATGGATTCGTCTCCCCCAAGACTGTGTGAAGTTAATTCCAGTTGTCTCTCTCAGCTGCTTCATTTCTGTTGCTTTATATAGGAGCTCACATGGACTATGAAATCAGTACAGAGAGATGGAGGTGCTGCTGTAACAGATACATAAAACCTGGACGCTGCGTTGGAGCCGGGCTGAGAAAAGATGCTGGAAGGGTGTTGAGATGCGTGTTAGAAGAAGCCTCCATGCTGTGGACGAGTCTTTAGAGGAGGATCTGTGGGGAGCTCAGAGAGAAAGACGGGAGCCGGGGAGCAGCCTCAGTCTTCGTGGGGGAAACCTCAGCCGTCCTGAGCAGACGCAGAAATGTGTGTGACGATGGCCATCGTGACGGGTGCTCAGATGGTGCCGGAAACTTATTGGCACCTGGAGGGAGGCGGTCCTTGTTATGGACAGTGGGGAACTTGTGTGACGTGTTTCTCCTGCTGTTCTGTGGAAGGTAGAATGAGGAGAAGGGAATTGGACACTCAGCTGAGGCTCTTTCCACGCCAAGGGAGGCCAGTCAGGCTTGTCCCCTGACGACTCGTGGTGAAGGACAGCACAGACGGGGATTAACTGTTCGCATCATGTACGTTTGACCTTTTACATCCTCCACGATAACAACCACAACCACATTTTCTGACAAAAAATACCGCACAGTGCATTGGTCCTAAAGAAGCCGTCAACTCCACGTAGAGGGTACCCCGTGGGACAGGCCCAGCTACTGCTCCTGGACCGATAATCTGGCTAGTGCTGGGACCACACACCATTCAGCCACTTCAGTCTGGGACTGGGACAGAATGGACTGTGGGGAGGCCCATTGCTTGGTGACATGAACGTCCTAGGAGTGACAATTTGGAGGGACGACGTGCTGCACCCTCCGCCCACTGCAGGGCGACTTAGGAACATCACCCGCCAGCTCTCCCTCTGCCTGCTCTCGGGGTCGGACTTGCACTGGGGCCTGACACGTCTGCAGCCTCCCCTGAGCTCTCAGCATTTTCTCTACAAGTGTGGAGGTTTCATAACAAAATACGAGTGAATGTTCCAACGAAAGTAACCTGTTGCCGAAGCTGCTTCTCATAAGGCCTTGACCATACCCCTTCTGTAACTGTCTATGATAAAATGAACCTGCATCTTCTGAAAACATAGAATGCTACATGGAACAGTCAGTTCCTTGTGAAAACATGGCTGGTCTCCTCTCTCCGTGTTTTTCAGTCCCCACTAATCTAGTTGTTGCTCTCAGGTATTCTCCATGTTTGTTAAAATCTGTAACCCATGTACTCTAAGTCAAAATTTATCATAAATAACCTGATGTGGGCTGACCCAAACACACCCGAATGGCATGGATTTCCATGGTGGACAGCGGCTTCAGGTTTTGCGGACACTTCCAGTATGGCCGTCCCTATGAATTTCCCAAAATCTTTTGTCCTGCCGAGTCTGTTTCCACAATTGATGGCACCTGGATCATACAGCACATCTGAGGGTCCGATCTGCAGGTCCCCCCTAATGCCCACCTGAAGGCCATGACTCAGGAATAGTTGGAGCCGCACCAGGTGTGTCCTCCATAGCATCTAACTTTGACCAGACAACTTGTCCACTTGGCTATGGATAGTCATTTGTCTTCCCAATGTGTCCACACTGAGGACGACAGGGCTGTGCAGTGCAGTGAGGAAGGGGAAAGTCCCACCTGCCTCTCCTAATGTGCCTGAAGGTGCCAAGTGAGCTCCAGGTAGAGCTCCTGAGTAGTGAGAGTTAGAGCACAGACACCATTACCTCTATTTTTATGGACCAAAATATGTAAGCAAAATGGAATAAGAACATTGTAACGGAAAGTAAGTGGATTAAGCAAAAGAACACTTTTACTTTTGCTTATTATGGAAAAAGCTCCAAAACCAGTCTAGCGAGAAACCAATGAGTTGGAGAACTCAGGTTTATTTCGCGTGGTCCCAGAGGACATAGCGCTCTGAAGACCTGGACCCTGAGTTAAGTTGCAACATTCCTTCTATACAAGCCTTTTACATGAGCTGATTGCTTGAATTGAGCTCAGACGGTTACAAAGCAGCTGGAATTGTTATGGTTGCAAGTGGTAACATTGGTAGAAGGGCGGGAGCTGCTAAGGGTTACCGATGGTTACAAATTGTTACATGAAGCGGGAGCTGCTAGGGGACAAACAGTTCCATTTGCCCAGCAAAGAGCAAGTAGGGCAAAGTGCAAGTGAGCTCTGCAGTGAGCTCGTGCACCTGCGAGCATATTTACAGAAGCAGAACACAGAGCTGTTGGACTTTTGTATAAAATTCCTCTACTTTTCCTCTTCAAGATGACAGGTGTGGCTACAGGAGGAAGCATAGAAAGGGATCGGGGGAAATAGAGTTTATCACACTCACGGGTCCTAGAGACGGGTGGTTATGATGCCACCAGGGTCTCATGGAAGACACCAGAGTGTTCAGGAAGCAGCAGACAGGGCGTCAGAGGGGACCTTAGGACCTGGGATTTACTGGGTTTTTCTTGGGGAGGGAAGAGCAGGATGGGCAATCAGCTTAGGGCTGATTATTTTATTGGCCTTGAAGCTGGAGGGGCTTCTCCAGTTGCCTGGCACCCGGGCCAGGAATACTGAAGGCAGAGGATATTGCATCCTGG
>NW_011889561.1:17074-21355 GCF_000151845.1 Pteropus vampyrus | reverse complement strand
GCCCTCTCCCTCAGGGTTTCTGTCACTCTCAGAATGTGGGCTGTCACTCTGTGTGTCTCGCACAGTAATATGTGGCCGTGTCCTCAGGCCTCAGACTGCTCAGCTCCATGTAGGCTGTGCTAGTGGACTTGTCTGCGGTCATGGTGACTCTGCCCTTGAACTTCTGTGCGTAGTCTGTGCCACCATTATTAGGGTTAACGCGTCCCATCCACTCACGCCCTTGTCCTGGTGCCTGTTGCACCCAGAGCATATAGTAGTCGGTGAAGGTGTATCCGGAAGCCTTGCAGGAGACCTTCACGGAGGCCCCAGGATTCCTCACCTCGGCCCCAGACTGCATCAGCTGGACCTGGGTGTGGACACCTGTGGAGAGGAGACAGCAGTGGGTGCAGAGCCCTGACTGGCTCTGGTGCCCTTGTCAGCCCGGGGCTGGGCATCCCCTTACCTGTCGCCACTGCCACCAGGAGGAGGACGCTCCAGTTGCAGTCCATGCTGAGGGTGGTGCTGTCAGGGCCTCTGTGGGGGAAGGCGTGATGGTGGGTGCTGTGAGGACAAAGACAGGTCCCTATTTAACCTAATGCATCTCAGCTCATTTGCATATTCATGAGGCAGAGTATTCATAGCTAAAGATTTGGCTCCACCTGAGAGAAGTTGATAACACAGAAACCTTGATCAATGAGCATATGAATCCCAGGTACAAATGCTCGTTGTGCACATGTGTCCCTGTCAGGGGCCTGATCTCTGTGCAGACAGAGCTTTTCCCTCTGAGGAACGAGTCCAACAGGACGTCTCCTCACTGTGCATCCTCCTAGAATTACACGGGGAGACTGGGTGCATTTGGAACTGATATTAGACCTCATATTCCTGCATCAGATTGTCTCTTAAATGTTACACTGAGTAAAACACACCCTGCCACCAGCTCCCCACATTCAGATGTCTAGACGCCCTAGACCTGCCCCTTGGTGGGTGGTTCTTATTGTGTTCTCAAGATTGTCAACGGATCTTGACAGAATAGAACCTTTATTGTTGCTTCTCCAGTCCCAATCTATTTGTAAATTTAGATGATTCATGTAAAGAGGAAGCCCCAGGCCCTCAGAGAATTCCCTTGCCCACATCCTCTGCACCTACTATGTGTGCACAATACTTGCTTGGTGGGTCTGGAGTGGCCCCTGCAGCCCAGCCCCCATGCTGCAGGGGAGGGTCCTGTCTGGGTTCAGAGGGCATGACCTCACAGTGGTATTAAGTGTCTGTGCCCTGACTTCAGGATGCTCCCTCAGGGACACCATATGCTTTTGGCTTCACTTCTTGATATAGTGAATTGGCCTCACTCACCCCCAATTTCTGTACGGGGAGGCCCCAAGCAAGGGCTTTGTGAACCACGAGGGAACCTTTTCTCTGGGGCTGACACAAGCCCTGACGCAGTCAGCATTCTATGAGTTTAGAAGCTCTCGAGGGTTTGAGGGAGATTCTCTATCCTTTAGGTCCCTCTGTTTGAAGGGTCTTAATATACATGCAGATACAGAACATCTGGCTTGAAACAAAGTCCACTTTTATTATTCAGTACATTAGACACACACAGCAGAGGTTCCCTCAGAGGTTGTATTCGTGCTGTTACTAGATGTAGGGATCGATCTCACCAAGTGTAAGTGGCCCCTGGACTGACATCACTGGACATGAAATCACTGAACATCTGGGCAATGTCAAGTCTCTCCCAGGAAATTAGAATTCAGAACGTACTACAGCCAAGGGACCTGTTAGACCTCTGGTGATGCCCCATTATAAAGGGTATTCATGCCACTGGGTGGACCCAGCAGATGCAACTGCAAACCCACACCAGGGACTGTCACCCCTGAAACATGAGCCAACCCATGAGAGCTCTGTCCCAGGGGGAGCTGAGAGCAGGCGGGAGGAGACGCAGAGTCCTGGCTTCCAGGATGCGCTGGGACACGAGGTCCACGATCACGTGTGAGAGGCACTGGTCTCTGCGAGAGGACGTCTCGTAAGCACTGCTGTCAGGAGCCTGTGCCTGTGCCAACATAACCAGGAAGGTGATGAACATCCTTCTGTTCAGTGAACCCTCTCACAGTTAACCCTGAGATCTTGCTATGTGTGAACTGTACGCCCACCATTCCTGTGGTGAAACCTAGCACACCATGGACTGTATGGCAGAAGGGTTCTTAGGAAGTGTCAGGGATAAATGAGACTGTAGGGTGAGTCCTCATCCACTGGACCTGGTGGCCTTATGAGAAGAGGGGGCAAAAGAGACACATCTCTCACTTTCTCCAGCACGTGAGATTGCACCTAGAAGTCAGCTGTCTGCCTGTGGGGAAGGATTCTCACCAGGTATCGATGTATCTGGACCCCGTAACTTGACTTCCTGACTCCATCACATGAGACAATAAATTACTGTCATCTAAGCTGCCTAGTCTTTGGTCTTTGTGATGGCAGCACATGAGACAGACTGTGGTACTGGGGTGCTGCTGCAAAAAGTACCGAAGATGGTGTAAGTGGATGTGGAAGCAGGTGATGGGTAGGAGGTGGGAGACTTTTAAGTGCCTGCTAGAAAATTCCAAGCTTGCTGAGAGGGGTGTTACAGGTGATTGTGTGGATTGCTCAGAGAGAGGACGGGAGAGCCGTGGAGGAAGCTCCCACACCCTGGGAGAAGCGAACACAGTCACAAGGGCAGCGGTCATTGGGGTGTTGACATTGGGAGCCGTTCTGCTGAGGTGTCCATGGAAATGAGAAACATGGCCCAGGTTCTGCAGGAAATGTGACCTTGTCATGAAGTGTCAAAGAGCTTGGCTGGTGGGTTTGGGTTTGGGGGAAGGTAGAGCTGTGAGCAGTGAAAGTGTGTATTTAGCTACGGGGATTTCTAAGCAAAGGGCAGGAGTGGTTGGTTCTTCCTCCTGCATCTAGTGAAATATGTGTGAAGGCTGATGGATCGGACATGGCAGTGGACATCTAGTGCTAATCAGAACTCGGGGACTTGAAAAGTGCCAGCCCATCCATGCAGCCAAAAGTGTGACGTTTCTTATGAAGCAGGCAGGAAAGATGTTGTTGAAAAACAATTTGATAGAAAAATTCATGGGCATGACCAGCAGGTTTCATCAGCCATCTCTGCACCAGCTAGGATTAGAACTGTGGTTCTTCCAGCACAAACACTGTCATTCAGAAGTAAATGGGACGCACTCGTGAGGCAGAATGGAGGAAGGTGGTCAGGCCTCTTGGATTCTACAGAGAAGGATCATAAGCCACTTTGGCTGTGAGGACAAAGTCTGTTTAAGAAAAGGAAGAACAGCCTTGGAGGAGACTCGAGACCATCAGGGAGGACTCCTTGCTTTCAGAGTCTTGAGCCACCGCCTTAGATTTAACAGGTGACATAACCTCCAAGCCAAGCTCAGGTGTGACCGCCACCTAGTGGAGCCTGCGGGTGTGGCCACCGCCCAGCAGAGCTGCAGCGAGACTTCTCTTTGGGGCACAGAGCGAGAGAAAGCACCTCAGTAGGTCCGCGAGATGGGACCACCATCCGGAGGGTACAGAGTGGGGGCATCCAGCCGGAGCGGACCATCTCCAACCTTAAGGCCTGGCGGGATTGCCTTGCTGGGGTGTGGACCAGTGCCGGCCCCACAATTTCTCTTTCTTTCCTCTTCATCCCTTTCGAGATGGGTATGTCTGCCCTCTGACTGCCCCATTGTCACATTTGGGAGGCACAAAATGTGTCTGTTTTTCTACGTTCATACCTTGAGAGGATGTTCACTTCAGGATGAATCATACGTCAAGATCCACCAGTCTCTGATGAGATGATGTTTAGAGGAGACTTTGCACGTTTGACTCTAAGCTGATGCTGTAATGAGTAAGACATTTGGGGACGTTGGCTTAGAGTTTATTTTACATGAGGGAGAGCCGTGGATTTTGGAGTCCACAGGTGTAATTTTATGGACTGAATTGGGACCCTCAAACTTTGCATGTTGAAGTTTGAATTCTCAAAGATGGTATTTAAAATTGGGCTTTCAGGAGGCAGGAAAGGCTAAGTGAGGGCATGGTGCGGTGGTCCCATCTCACTAGGACAGGAGCATTGGGAAAAGAAGAGACGTGAGAAGTGACCAGCACATCCAAAGTGTCCCCTGACCCTATCTCACCACAGACACCGATAAGTTGTCCAACACGGTGCTCTGTACAAGTGCATCCACCAAGATGTCTCTGTCAAAAGTTTTCTGAGTTCTTAGTGGTGCCCATGAGTCAGCAACCAGCTGTGCCCCGACCTGAGACAGATATATCATTCAA
>NW_011889561.1:14869-17024 GCF_000151845.1 Pteropus vampyrus | reverse complement strand
AGAATGGAGGAAGGTGGTCAGGCCTCTTGGATTCTACAGAGAAGGATCATAAGCCACTTTGGCTGTGAGGACAAAGTCTGTTTAAGAAAAGGAAGAACAGCCTTGGAGGAGACTCGAGACCATCAGGGAGGACTCCTTGCTTTCAGAGTCTTGAGCCACCGCCTTAGATTTAACAGGTGACATAACCTCCAAGCCAAGCTCAGGTGTGACCGCCACCTAGTGGAGCCTGCGGGTGTGGCCACCGCCCAGCAGAGCTGCAGCGAGACTTCTCTTTGGGGCACAGAGCGAGAGAAAGCACCTCAGTAGGTCCGCGAGATGGGACCACCATCCGGAGGGTACAGAGTGGGGGCATCCAGCCGGAGCGGACCATCTCCAACCTTAAGGCCTGGCGGGATTGCCTTGCTGGGGTGTGGACCAGTGCCGGCCCCACAATTTCTCTTTCTTTCCTCTTCATCCCTTTCGAGATGGGTATGTCTGCCCTCTGACTGCCCCATTGTCACATTTGGGAGGCACAAAATGTGTCTGTTTTTCTACGTTCATACCTTGAGAGGATGTTCACTTCAGGATGAATCATACGTCAAGATCCACCAGTCTCTGATGAGATGATGTTTAGAGGAGACTTTGCACGTTTGACTCTAAGCTGATGCTGTAATGAGTAAGACATTTGGGGACGTTGGCTTAGAGTTTATTTTACATGAGGGAGAGCCGTGGATTTTGGAGTCCACAGGTGTAATTTTATGGACTGAATTGGGACCCTCAAACTTTGCATGTTGAAGTTTGAATTCTCAAAGATGGTATTTAAAATTGGGCTTTCAGGAGGCAGGAAAGGCTAAGTGAGGGCATGGTGCGGTGGTCCCATCTCACTAGGACAGGAGCATTGGGAAAAGAAGAGACGTGAGAAGTGACCAGCACATCCAAAGTGTCCCCTGACCCTATCTCACCACAGACACCGATAAGTTGTCCAACACGGTGCTCTGTACAAGTGCATCCACCAAGATGTCTCTGTCAAAAGTTTTCTGAGTTCTTAGTGGTGCCCATGAGTCAGCAACCAGCTGTGCCCCGACCTGAGACAGATATATCATTCAATAGTTCCCGAGTGACCTTGAATCATAAGTGTGCATGACACGTAAGGTAAGCAGGTCACCTTTAGACTTCCTGATTATAACCTGCCCGGGGGGGTCCACAAATGGACAGGCAAGTTAGATTAACAATAGCAGATGAACTAAGGACAGGTGAATGCCATATATGCACATAATCCCTCTTCTCTGACTGGCCTAGGTGGAGGCTGGGAGATTGAGCTGGGCTCCAGTCCCATGGAGCTCACAGCATAGGACAGACGTAGTTAAGTTAGGACAGTAGATGACAACTGGTCGTGTTGGGAGGGTTTCAAAATTCATCTGAGGAAGTGAAGACCTGGAGGATCCTGTGTTGTAGGCAGGACAGAAACGGCATTGCGTAGAGTTCTGGGGGCTGATCCTACCCCTGTGGCCATGTGTCCTGTCTGAAGGGAGGGCTCATGTGGGGACAGCGTGTACCTGTGGGGGCAGAGAGCCTGAGCTCAGCACACAGGTGTCTACACTGTGCCGGGTCTCTCTCTATGTGCAGGTATTTTCTGGCCACAGGGAAGAAGACAGCCCTCAGGATGGTCCCTCTGCTGAGACATGAAAACAGACACATAGAAAACTGGTGAAGGAAGGTCTTCAGACACCAGCAATATGTCATCTACAGACAGACAAGGTGTGTTTTCACTTTAGTCTGCAGTGAGAATAGGAGAAGTTAGAGCCACGTCGAAAAAGTCAGAGTTGTCCTCGTGGGCAGCAGAGAACTTTGAGAGGAAATCCCTGCTCCCAACAGGAAGCCCCTTCCCACCTCCCTCTGCACCTGCTGCTGGTCTGGTCTGCGTGTGCTGTGCTTTGTGTGACTTGAGCGCCCCCTGGAGACCTGATCCACCCCTGCAGCTCCCCCTCCTGTCTCCCTCGGGGAGGTTTGTGTCTGGGCTCACACTGAGGTCTCCTCACTGTGTCTCTCGCACAGTAATACACGGCTGTGTCCTCGCTGGTCACGGAGTTCAGTTTCAAGAAAACCTGGCTCTTGGAGGTGTCCCTGGTGATGCTGAGTCGGGACTTAAGTGAAGGGTTGTAGTATGTGCTTCCAC
>NW_011889561.1:14301-14756 GCF_000151845.1 Pteropus vampyrus | reverse complement strand
TGTCACAACCATCCCACAGACCCCTGTCTGACATGAGACACTCACCTTGGGGGGCTGTCACCAGGCACAGGAGAAGACCCCACAGTCTCATCTTCACCTCAACCGCAGTGCTGCTTCCCCAGAGACCTGAGCCCTGTGTGAGGAGAGAGCTGTGAGTGTCCACAGCCCAGACAGGTTTTACCCTGGGGCTAGAGGAGGAATTTGCATGTGGGCAGCCTGCTCCTCATAAGTGGGGAGGGACTGGGTCAGGCTCCCTGAACCCTCTGGGAACCCAATGAACATCTCTACTCAAACTCACTCTCTCATACGTCAAGCATATGGGATCACATGGTTTATGAGAGACATTGCATTCAGCTCAGGGGACACCCTGACTTTTCAGAGCATAACAAGAAATAATGGGCTAGATGAGTAGGTTACAGTTTTTAATTCTCATGCACTTTTCAAATAAATTTACA
>NW_011889561.1:12684-14251 GCF_000151845.1 Pteropus vampyrus | reverse complement strand
AGAAATAATGGGCTAGATGAGTAGGTTACAGTTTTTAATTCTCATGCACTTTTCAAATAAATTTACAAGGCTTTAGCAATCACCCAGGTACTTTCCGATACCTAATACTCCTATATACATCCACAATTGCCAAATGTTTATAATCATATGTCATATACAAATAATGCCGACCTTGGTCTAAAATAGTAAAAATAAAGAATATTCCTTCCCATTATCTTCTTTTCTTAGTTTGTGACCTATTTTCTTACCTTATGACATTTTTATAAGTGTATCTACCAGAAAATATTCTTTGTGCAAATATTCCACCTCCCAAAGCATATTGTGGAAAACCCAAATAAATTCCATCAAAATAACTGAACTTTGGCATGAAGAAAGGTCAAAGCAAAAATGTGAGTATGCAGTGAATAAATTCATCATCTTGCAAATAGAGAAAATTTTAACCTTTATTAACTAACTCGTTTTCTCGGCGTTGGTGTTTTCAGGGATGAGGGGCCCACAGTCAGACAAATAGTGAGGTGCCTGAGCAGCTTTGGTCTTGGCACAGGACACTGTGACCCTGACAGGACTTCCCTTCCTCCCCAGCTTCCCCGCACTCCGGGGTGTGCTTTGTGGTCTGAGCGTCAGGGATCCTACATAATGTGTAAGGTTTTTATATAATCCAGCATCAACATTATACCAGATATTTGAGCTGAAACTACACTTTCCTAGTGTCTGCTCATCCTTTCTTATTCGGGACAGTATTTGTAGTGGATAAAAGATTTCTTTTTTCACAAATTCTGATTGATCAGTATGTTCTTTCATGGGAATTGTTAAAGTTTTAGCTAATCACTCAGCAGCAAGACCATGGTCACAAAAATTGCATCGTTCTTATAAAAGGTAAATTTTTTATATTTTACACTTAAGTTACTGTTTACAAGAAAGCTAATTTTTCAGTTAATTTTCAGATGTACTCTGATGTTCCTTTTATGTTTATTAATTTTTGAATATGAATAAACAATTGTTGCATCACTATAAATAAATGAAAGTTTGAGTCCCACCCAGCCAATGTATATGATAAACATAATCCCCCGCATGATGGTGTGTGGAAGTGGCGAACTTGGGTGGTGATGAGGTAATGAAGGTGGAGCCCTCATGAACAGGATTAGTGTCCAAAGAATAGAGACCCAGGGGCTGCGTCACCCTTCCCTCAGTGAGGGCACAGAGACAGGAAGACGGTGTGTGAATCAGGAAGCAAGACCTCAAGATGCCGAGTCTGTTGGTGTCTTTATCATGGTCTTCTCACCCCTGGACTGTGTGAAGCAACTTCCAGTTGTCCTATAAGCCACTTCATCTCTGTTATTCTTTAATAGCAACTCACATGCGCTATGAAATCAGTAAAGGGAGATGGGGGTACTGCTGTAACAGATACATAAAAACTGGATGCTGAGTTGGAGCCAGGCTGAGAAAAGATGCTGGAAGGGTGTTGAGATGCATGTTAGAAGAAGCCTCCATGCTGTGGACGGGTCTTTAGAGGAGGATCTGGGGGGAGCTCAGAGAGGAAGAGGGAGCCGGGGAGCAGCCTCAGTCT
>NW_011889561.1:9943-10519 GCF_000151845.1 Pteropus vampyrus | reverse complement strand
GCTGATTATTTTATTGGCCTTGAAGCTGGAGGGGCTTCTCCAGTTGCCTGGCACCCGGGCCAGGAATACTGAAGGCAGAGGATATTGCATCCTGGAGTGTGTGGGCAGACAGAGGAGGTGTCCCCTGGTGGGCTTCTTTGCGTGTGAAAGGCATGTGCCAAGCCAGGCCCCGTGCTGGCTCTAAGGATTGGGTTCCCGTGAGCAGAAGTCTGTCCACATCCAGAAAGGGTTATGAAGATGTTAAAACATCGTAATGTCGAGAAGCTAATAAAATACATAAACACGCAATTCAGAGGATGACCTTATGCTTTCTCTACAGCAGCACCTTCTCATAGTCTGTCCCCATTTCATACGGGAAAAGATTTGTGTCTTTCGTCCTCCACCATGAACCATGGGGACAGTTGTCCCTCAGGAGCTCCTCGATTGACCTTGACCACATCATGTGTGAGAACCCGCTTCCTCCCTAACTCTGGGTTCATCTCCCCCACCTCGTTTCAGCTGAGGCTGAAGCTTTGAGGTGGGGACAGGGGGCTGTACCCTCAGTGCTGAATGGGGATTCCTATAGACTACTGGTCT
>NW_011889561.1:8337-9893 GCF_000151845.1 Pteropus vampyrus | reverse complement strand
AGGGAGCCGGGGAGCAGCCTCAGTCTTCGTGGAGGAAACCTCAGTTGTCCTGAGCAGATGCAGAAATGTGGGTGACGACGGCCATCGTGACGGGTGCTCAGATGGTGCCGGAAACTTCTTATTGGCACCTGGAGGGAGGCGGTCCTTGTTATGGACGGTGGGGAACTTGTGTGATATGTTTCTCCTGGTGTTCTGTGGAAGGTAGAATGAGGAGAAGGGAATTGGACACTCAGCTGAGGCTCTTTCCACGCCAAGGGAGGCCAGTCAGACTTGTCCCCTGACGGCTCGTGGTGAAGGACAGCAGAGACGGGGCGAAAGTGTTCACATCATGTACGTTTGACCTTTTACATCCGCCACGATAACAACCACAACCACATTTTCTGACAAAAAAAGCAGCACAGTGCATTGGTCCTAAGGAAGCCGTCACCTCCACGTAGAGGGTGCCCTGTGGGACAGGCCCAGCTACTGCTCCTGGAATCCGATAATCTGGCTAGTACTGGGACCACACACCTTTGAGCCACTTCAGTCTGGGACAGGCTCAGAACGGACAGTGGGGAGGCCCATTGCTTGGTGACATGAACGTCCTAGGAGTGACAATTTGGCGGGACGACGTGCTGCACCCTCCTCCCACTGCAGGGCGACTTAGGAACATCACCCGCCAGCTCTCCCTCTGCCTGCTCTCGGGGTCGGACTTGCACTGGGGCCTGACACGTCTGCAGCCTCCCTGAGCCCTCAGCATTTTCTCTACAAGGGTGGAGGTTTCATAACAAAATACGAGTGAATGTTCCAACGAACGTCATCTGTCGCCAAAGCTGCTTCTCATAAGGCCTTGACCACACCCCTTCTCTAAATGTCTGATAAAATGAACCTGCTTCTTCTGAAAACATAGAATGCTACATGAAACGGTCAGTTCCTTGTGAAAACATGGCTGGTCTCCTCTCTCCGTGTTTTTCAGTCCCCACTAATCCAGTTGTTGCTCTCAGGTATTCTCCATGTTTGTTAAAATCTGTAACTCATGTACTCTAAGTCAAAATTTATCATAAATAACCTGATCTGGGCTGACCCAAATACACCCGAATGGCATGGACATCCATGGTGGACAGCAGCTTCAGGTTTTGCGGACACTTCCAGTATGGCCGTCCCTACGAATTTCTCAAAAACTTTGTCCTGCCCAGTCTGTTTCCACAATTGATGGCACCCGGATCATACAGCACATCCGAGGGTCCCATCTGCAGGTCCCCTCTAATGCCCACCTGAAGGCCATGACTCAGGAATAGTTGGAGCTGCACCAGGTGTGTTCTCTATAGCATCTTTTACCAGAGACCTTATCCACTTGGCTATGGATAGTCGTTTGTCTTCCCAATGTGTCCACACTGAGGATGACAGGGCTGTGCAGTGCAGTGAGGAGGGGGAAAGTCCCATCTGCCTCTCCTAATGTGCCTGAAGGTACCAAACTGAGCTCCAGGTAAAGTTCCTGACTTGCAACATTCCTTCTATACAAGCCTTTTACATGAGCTGATTGCTTGAATTGAGCTCAGACGGTTTTAAAGCAGCTG
>NW_011889561.1:6875-8287 GCF_000151845.1 Pteropus vampyrus | reverse complement strand
TGGGGTTGATCTCTGTGCTTTGTGGGTTTATAGCACCCCCGGTGTCCTGAGCATCCCTTGTTTCCTGAGTGCCACCTGGTGTCCGGATCCCCTGGGAACTTAGTGCCCCCTCTCCTCTCCCTCAGGGAGGTTTGTGACAGGGCTCACACTGAAGTCCCCTCACTGTGTCTCACACAGTAATACAGGGCCGTGTCCTCGGCCTTCAGGCTGCTCATTTGCAGATACAGCGTGTTCTTGGCGTTGTCTCTGGAGATGGTGAATCTGCCCTTCACAGAACTGCCATAATTTGTGGTACTACTATCTGCATTAATTTCTCCAACCCACTCTGGCCCCTTCCCTGGAGCCTGGCGGAACCAGATCATCCAGTAGCTACTGAAGGTGAATCCAGAGGCCACACAGGAGAGTCTCAGAGACCCCCCGGGCCGCACCACATCTCCCCCAGACTCCACCAGCTGCACCTCACACTGGACACCTGTGAACACAGACACGTCCGGGTCAGGAAAATGTCACACGTCCCTGTTCCTCACTCAGACCCACTCACGTACTCAGTGTCCCTTGTTCCCCATCAGTCACCTCGTAAAACAGCAACGAGGAAAACCCAGCTGAGCCCAAACGCCATGGTGCGGCGTGCGTGTTCAGACCTGATCCCGGAATGGGGACACCTGGGAATCGTGGGGCTGGGCTCCTGTCCCAGAGCTGCAGGCTCGGGGCTGGGCTGGCTTTTATCAGTAGAGGGGCCCTATTTGCATGTGCTCTGACTGTATAAGGAGCTCTGTGGTTGGGGACCCACAGAGAGGGCAGAGACTCAGAGTAGGCGTCAGTGTGTTTGGGCACTTGGTGGCAATGAGATCATTTGGTGAAATATGACTTTTACCGTGACATGTGTTACTTAATCACTTAGCACCATCATCTTATTTCATTTTACTCATGCACATAAGTCATGTGATGTGATATCATTTACCCGCATCAGAGGTGAACAAGGCCAAACAGGACCACAGAGAGCTGGCTGGTGTCGAGAGCTCCCTTGTGTAAAAGTGAAATTATGTGCCTGGCCCTGCATGCTCCCCACTGCATCCCACTGCTCCCCTGGGCCACCTCCAGGACAGAGTGGACGTGCCCAGTGAGGTGCAAGTCTCTGTCCTGCATGAGCACATGTGGGATTTGCTGCCTTCTAGTGCTAACGGAGAGCACGTGTGAGAACCAGGGTCACAGGTGTATTGCAGGCGTCTTCCCCATCTGAGAGTCACTCTCTGTGCCTCTAACTTTCTCTGTCCACTGATAAGTGCACTTGTACGGTAGTCGTCTTGCTGTGGTAGAGCTCTGTCAGCCACA
Source organism: Pteropus vampyrus (assembly GCF_000151845.1). Taxonomy (NCBI): domain Eukaryota; kingdom Metazoa; phylum Chordata; class Mammalia; order Chiroptera; family Pteropodidae; genus Pteropus; species Pteropus vampyrus. The sequence continues at coordinate 6,955 of NW_011889561.1, read as the reverse complement.
GCCACGCCAGGATGATGTGTACAGTTGGAATCGCACGCACATTTATAATGTACATATTACACCAACCATGCCAAGGAGAA
>NW_011889561.1:5688-6334 GCF_000151845.1 Pteropus vampyrus | reverse complement strand
TGCAGAGCTGACACTGGTTCTGGTGGACAGACAGGAACACCTGGAAGGACACAGCCCAGACCCGGGCACATCCCTGCCTAAAAACAATGCTCAGGGAAAGGTCAGAGAATCATCGTCTCCCACCCCCACCACCTCATCCCCTGCCATCACGTCCACATGAGGTGGGAGTCAGCTGGGAGACCAGGGGAAGAGAGATTTTCTGCGAGATAACGGACGGTGCATCCCCCATGCCAACGAGGGGACACAAACATGGAACTGCTGGGACGTCGAGTCCTCTAGAGCTGAAGCACGAACCAACCTCACCAGTGGTGTCCATGGCCTGGAACACCCCAGATCCACAGGGACGCGCACGGGGACGAGCCAGCTGGAGGTAGAGGGAGATCATCCCCCTGCAGTTAAGTCATTCGTTGTGACCGTGCAATAACGACATACGAGACAACATCAGACAATAGTACACCAGCAGCTACTGCCTTTTCGAGCAGGTCTGGATGCTTGGAGATTAGGGGGAATAACCAAGACCCAGACCAGACCCCTAACAAACATATTTCAGAGTGACTCAGGCATTGCCTTGTCGAACACTGATTTTAAAATAACTCTGATCGCCATGTTAGGAGGTTAGAGAAAAGCTAGACATACCACGGGATCG
>NW_011889561.1:5320-5638 GCF_000151845.1 Pteropus vampyrus | reverse complement strand
CTCTGTTTATAAACTGGGCTCATGCCACCAGAGATCCTGCTTCAGGACTGTGGAATGATGGGTGCCCTGTGTTCCAACCCCCATGGGGAATCCTTTCTGAGTGATGGGCCCATGTGGGGACAGCATGTACCTGTGGGCGGCAGAGAACCTGAGCTCAGCACACAGGGGCCTGGACTGTGCTGTGTCTCTCTGTGTGGAAACAGGTCCCAAACTCAGGGACACAAAACCCTCAGGTGATGTCTCTGTCAAGAAATCAGAAAGGACACATTGAAAGCTGCTGTTGGAAGAGTCCCCAGGCACTGCTGATCCGCCATCTAC
>NW_011889561.1:4902-5237 GCF_000151845.1 Pteropus vampyrus | reverse complement strand
TGCTGAGTCTCCTTCCGATGAGTGCGTCCGCGCCTTGTGAATTCGTGCACCTGCTGAGGGTTGTTGGAGTGTCTCAGCTCCCTGGGCTCTACAAGAAGGCCAATGCTCAGCATGTAGATGCAGAGACCTGAGAAAATGTTCTTATCCTATGACACACAGCCACAGTGACGAGCAAGCTCCACTAAGTGCAAATATATCAATTTTCTTCACCTATCAGGTATGTGACGTCACACAAAGCGCACCCCAAGGCCTGGATACTCAGGTGCCCCAGAAGAATAAGGAACCAAACATCCTGTCTATGTGATAGGTCTTTGAAGAGCACAGCCCTAGAAAGA
>NW_011889561.1:4564-4852 GCF_000151845.1 Pteropus vampyrus | reverse complement strand
CAGCTCTAGCAATGACCACAGACTGCGTTAGAGAATCCAGACACAGCACAGGTGAGTGAGTGGGTCTGCGAGGGCTTCACCTGCCCTGGGCCCGACTCTTGAAGATGCATCTTGGACAGGACACATGGGGACAAGGAGAATCAGTCCTGTCAGTCACATACTCTCACAGGAATCCCACAGTCCCTTGTCTGATATTTGAGACACTTACTTTGGGGGCTGTCACCAGGCACAGGAGAAGGCTGCACAGTCTCATCTTCACCTTGACCACAGTTGCTTCCCAAGAGACCT
>NW_011889561.1:2536-4514 GCF_000151845.1 Pteropus vampyrus | reverse complement strand
AGAAGGCTGCACAGTCTCATCTTCACCTTGACCACAGTTGCTTCCCAAGAGACCTGAGCCTTGTGTGGGGAGAGAGCAGTGAGCGTCCACAGCCCCATGCTGCAGGGGAGGGTCCTGTCTGGGCTCAGAGGGCATGACCTCACAGTGTTTCTAGGACGGGATTAAATGTCCGTGCCTTGATTCAGGATGCTCCCTCTGGGACACTATATGCTTTTGACTTCACCTCCTGATATAGTGAATTGGCCTCACTCAGCCCCAATTAGTCTACAGGGATCCCCAAGCAAGGGCTTTACGTGACCCCAGAGAGCCCCTTACCTGGGGATGACAGATGCATGACACAGACGGCACTCCTCTGAGTCCAGAATCTCTTGGGGACTTGCTGGATCATTTATGTTCTTTAGGTTCCTCTAATGAAGGACACTTTTGAGAAACCCTGCAGATACACACCATGTGGTCAATGCACACTCTACTTCCATTATTCAGTGAATTAGATGCATACACCAGATGTATGCTCAGAGGTGACCTTTGACCCGTTATTAGATGTAGGGATCTAATCTCACGATGTGTAAGTGGCACCTGCACAGACATCACTAGACAGGAAATCACTGAACAAAGTCACGTCTCTCCCAGGAAGCTACAATATGGAGAGCACAACAGGCAAGGGACCTGTTGGACCTCAGGTGAGGTCCCATTTTGAAAGAACATCGGTCTCCTTGGCTGGACTCAAAAGGATCATGTGTCACCTCACTCCAGGACCAAGAACTGTCATTCCTGAAACAGAAGCCAACCCACGAGAGTGCTCTGTCCCAGGGGGAGCGGAGAGCAAGCGGGAGGAGACGCAGAGTCCTGGCTTCCAGGATGCGCTGGGACACGAGGTCCACGATCACGTCTGGGAGACACTGGTCTCTGCGTGAGGACGTCTTGTATGCGCTGCTGTCAGGAACCTCTGCCTGTGCCGACATAACCAAGAAGGTGATGAACATCCTTCTGGTCAATGAACCTGCTCACAGGTAGTTGAACCTGGGAGCTTGCTATGTGTAAAATCTATGTCTCACCATTCATTTCTTGAAGCCCTAACACACAATGTATTGTATGGGAGAAGAATTCTTAGGAAGTTTTAGAGTTAAATGAGGTTAAGTTTAAACGTTTGTCTGTATAAGAAAATGAATGGAAAGAGCGATATTGCTCATTTTCTCTAGCACATGAGATTCCAGTGAGAAGTCAGCTCTCTCCCCGCAGAAATGCTTTCTCTCCAGGAATCGATGTCTCTGCACAGTGACCTCAACTTCCTGTCCACACAATGCGAGACAATAAGTTTCTGTCATTTAAGCCGCCCAGTCGTTGGTCGTTGTGATGGCCCCTTGAGCACATGAGATGGGTTGTGTTTCTGAGATGTGGGTGCTGCTGGAACGAGAACCCAAGAAGGTGTAAGTGGACGTGGAACTAGGTGATGGGTAGGAGGTGGGAGACTTTTAAGTTTCTGGCAGAAAATTCCAAGCTTGCTGTGAGGGGTGTTACGGGTGATTGTGTGGCGAGCTCAGAGAGAGGACGGGAGAGCCGTGGAGGAAGCTCCCACACTCTAGGAGAAGCGAACACAGTCACGGGGACAACGGTGGTTGGAGTGTGGACATTGGGAGCCGTTCTGACAAGGTGTCCATGGAAATGAGAACAGGTCACTGGTTCTGGAGGACATGTGACCTTGTCACAAAGTGTCAAAGCGAGTGGGTGGCCATGTTTTGGGGTGAAGCTGAAGGTAGAGCTGTGAGCAATGAAAGTGCGTATTTTAGCTGCAGACATTACTAAGCTAAGGGCAGGAGTGGTTGGTTCTTCCTGCTGCTTCTAGTAAAATATGCTAGGATGGTGATGGATCAAATACAGCTGTATGAATCAAGTGCACATCAGAATTTTGAATTGTGAAATAGGCCAGTCCATCCATAAGTCAATATTGTGGATTATAATCTGGAGAGGGCAGAAAAGG
>NW_011889561.1:0-648 GCF_000151845.1 Pteropus vampyrus | reverse complement strand
CCTGAGCCCTGTGTGAGGAGAGAGCTGTGAGCGTCCACAGCCCAGACAGGTTTTACCCTGGAGCTCGAGCAGGAATTTGCATGTGGGCAGCCTGCTCCTCATAAGTGGGGAGGGACTGGGTCAGGCTCCCTGGCATCTCTGGGGCCAGTAGGGTCTCTTCTCTTAAATCTACAGCATCTCAGTCTGTGATGGGAGAGCAACTGGTCTCTAAGATGCATTAAAACACGTCAGAGAAAATCCAACCCTTTCTAATATGAGTGAATGATGGACTGGTTCAGAAGATCGTCATTAAAAAAACTTGTGCATATTTGTCATAATTATTGAAGTGATTTGCATTATGTCCAGGCACATTTAGGTCACCAACAGATTTGATACATTCACAGTTCCTAAATGTGTGTTAGCATAATTCCAGTCAGATAATATTTCGATGTCCACTTTGTTGTAACTATAGCCCCAAATAAAACACAGTCCTTTCAAATCTTCCACATCCTTTAAACGCAGATGGCTTTACTCTGGTTTATGTCACTGCCTGAAACCCACACCAGACTTGCAAACCCCTCATTGTTGATGATGAGCGTTTTATATGTGGTTTGTCCTACTTTTTGTTAAGCAGTAAATTGTCTTTACCTAGTCTATATGACCTTCTTA
>NW_011889560.1:51865-53832 GCF_000151845.1 Pteropus vampyrus | reverse complement strand
AAAACGGATGAGACGTCACTTCTGAGATTAAGGTGCAAAAAGACTCTGGCTTTCATATTCTTGGCCCTTGTTTCTCTGTCACCTATCTGTTTGTCCTAATGAGAGCCAACAGCCATGTGTGAGCTTCCCTGTGACAGAGAACTGAGGAAGGCCCCTGGTCAACAGCCCACAGGAACCCATCTTTCCAAAATGAGTGGACATGGAAACAGGTCTCTTCCCAGTCCAACTCTGAGAGGACTGCAGCCCTAGCTGACAACTTGAGTGTACTTGTTAGATGCTCTGGCTCATTTCAGAGAAGTAGGAAGTTATAAATAAGTGTATAAAAGTCCATAGTTTTCTAATATACCAACATATATCAATGAGAGGGATAAATCAGAACTTGGGCTGCTATTTAAATAGGCGAAACAAACAAACAAACTACAAAATATCCTTTAAAAAGGGACACAAAAATTTTCTTTTAGAGACAGAAATATTTTATTAACTGAGAAAATGGAAATAGTTTCAGATTCTTGTTGAAGAACCTAATTGTCCCTAATTTACATAATAATAAATGGATTTGCAGGTGTCAAAAAGTCATAAATTGAAGAGAAAAATATCTGTATTTTATGTTAAGATCTTTGAAACTGGATGTCAGAAGCGAAGTGTACAGCTGAGCTTTTTCCTGAGAAAAAGGGTCCAGACCCTTCTATGCACATTTACTTTTCTCCTTTTCCTCTTCTGTTAATGTTAGGTGGTCCTCAGAGATTGAGAGACCATGGGACAATTTTACTAATTATGAGCTCTGTGCATTGATCTCTCAAGGCCACATGGGAGTAAAGAATTAGCCAGTGCCTCCAGCACTTCACGATGCGAGTCCCAGTTAAGCTTCCTACCTGTATTTTCCTCCCAGACTTGTCGCCTGCATCAGGAGATCCATGTCTGAGTGTCTTCCTCCCAGTCCTGAGGACAGGACCTCAGCCCTCATCATTCACCAGGCAGGAGAAGGCAGTGGACCTAAACTCCTAGGTCATGGCTCAGCAGAGACACAACGCAGAGCAGTAAGTGCCAATGGAAATGGTGGGTGAAGGAGGTATTATGGAGAAATTTGTTTCCTTGTTAGCAAAAGAGTGATACAGATGAAATAGCCAGACAGGAGAGCATCAGTATGCAAAGTCAGCTCGGAGGACTATAAAGTTTATGTTATTTATTTCTGTTGTGGATTTCAGAATTCTCGTTTAGAATTCTGCTCTTTGTCACTTCCATTCCTAGATTCCGAAGTCATTGACCATACCTGAGCAGGAGATGGATCCCAAAATGATCACAAATGCTGTGATTGTGATCATGATGGGGATAAGGAGAGTAACCATAATATCACAAACTTTATTGAGGTTTTACTTGTCTCAGGCTCAGAGGTATGTGTGTTACGTAGTTTTAATTTTAAATTTGCATGATTCCCCCAATTTGGGGTGCACACATTATTGTTACTTTACAATTGAGAAAAGAGGCACAGTATCCTTATTTAATTTAAACCAGGTCCTTGGGAAAAAAGGGTGAAGTCTGTGAGGGCATTTGAGCAGTGAGATGTATTCCCAGGGTGCAGGGTGCAGGACAATGTCTTTCCATACAATTTAGGTTCGTGTGGCTATCGAGCCCTTGATATGTGGCTACTTCAAATTGAGATGTGGTGTCAGCATAAAATATTAGATTTTTGAAGATGTTCTAGAAAAGAATGCAAAGAATCTCAATTTTGTGTGAAAGTGTAATATTCTTGGTATAATGGGATAAGTAAAAAGTTAAAATTGAAAGGAATCAATAAACCACAAACCTAGTCAACCTTCCCTTCCTAGGTCACCGCAGGCAGAATGCCTGCAGGAAAGTGACTTAGTCTCATTTCTTTCTTTCTTCCTTTATTTTCCATAGCAGCTTTTATTTGTATAGCCAAAAATGGAAAACAAACCAAATGTCATTCAACAGATGAAGAGTTAAAC
>NW_011889560.1:46319-47605 GCF_000151845.1 Pteropus vampyrus | reverse complement strand
TGATGTTAATGTTAATTCAGAACCTGTGCTGAAGAAATGCAAAAGCCACTTGGTACCCATTAGCTTTTTGTCTATAAATTTTTTCGTTACATTCTGTAGTTCTTACTGGGTCAAGTTGTACACCTGTTTCTGTTTTTTGTTTTCTTTCCATACCTAGGTTTCTCTGTGTGTATGTTTGTCTCTCTCTTTCTTTCCTACTTTATTATATTACTAGATATACTTTAAGGATGGTTCTCTCTATTCTGTTCATATTTATAGATTTCTTTCTCCAGAGAATCTCGAATTCATATCTTCAGGGTGAGGGACCTTCTCCATGATGATGGTTGCTTTGTAGGTTTCACGTACCATATGCTTAAATCAGATTGGAATTAAGCCCTTTGCTGTGCCACAGAAGTGCGATGGGTGCCATTCTAAAACCCTGAGGATTCAGATCTTTGTCGAGACAAAGACATGGGTAACAGCAACAGCAGACACATTTAAAGGTCCTGGCAGTTCTCTGTACTTAGGAGTGCAGATCTCTGCATGACACATAGTAGCTGCATTTCCTTTTCTCCTCTCTTCTTCTCTTCTCCTCTCTCCCATCCCCACCATTCCCTTTCATTTTCTCTCTTTCTTTCTGTCTCTCTGTCTCTGTCTCTGTCTCTCTTTCCTCCTCCCTGCCGAATTCCCTTTAATGACTACTCTTTTGTGAGAACCACCCCGATGGACCTATGCTGCACACAGGGTAAATAAACTCTTTCTCCCGAGCACAATAGGGGCAAATGCATGGTGAAACACACACCAATCAGGGGAAGTATCTTTCCCGTGACCCTAATGTCATTATATTTTCATTTTAAGACACAGATAGGTCTTGACCAAGACACAAGTCCCAGGGCTACATTAAGGAAAGATCCAACTCTATAGTTTTGTCAACATTCGGTAAGTAGTTGTAGAAACTTCTAAGTGAGGTTAGTAAGCTATATATGAAACGATCAGAAAGACTCGATGCAGCACAATGCGGCACTGTCCAAAGTGCAAGCTTGATATCACACAGCAGAACCAGAACAAGAAAAGACACTTTGGATGCTGGTGGTCCTTGTCTCCATATCTGACTCACCACAAGTGCAGTGAATGCTCTGCAGGAATAGGATGGGCTCTCACCCCAAATTAGGCTTGGATACTGAGGCTGAAAATTCTACACATTCAAGAGGGATAAAATGTTTTATTCCTCATATGGATGACTCCCATTGTGGATGAAGCATAGGAGCCCATCTAAGCTGGCCTGCAAGGACATAAGAGGTCAAGGA
>NW_011889560.1:45911-46269 GCF_000151845.1 Pteropus vampyrus | reverse complement strand
ATAAAATGTTTTATTCCTCATATGGATGACTCCCATTGTGGATGAAGCATAGGAGCCCATCTAAGCTGGCCTGCAAGGACATAAGAGGTCAAGGATAGTGGCTTTTTAAAAAAATTGTGGTTGGGTTGTGTGATCAGAGTGAGAGTTCCTGCATATGCAAGGTTCGAACTGCTGGCTGTCGCCAAAAGAGGAAGGAACTAGCCTTTTTAAAAATTGAGATATAATTGACACATAACATGATATAAGTTTCAGGTTCAGAACATAATGTTTAATATTTGTATATAGTGCAAAATGACAGTGACAAATCTAGTTAAGATCTGTCACAATACATAGTTACAAAATTTTATTGTAAGCAGAA
>NW_011889560.1:42195-44691 GCF_000151845.1 Pteropus vampyrus | reverse complement strand
ACCAGTGAAATATTGATCTATATTATTGGTGCTATCTTTGGTGGAGTTCCACTCTCAGGGATCATTTTCTCTTACTATAAAATTGTTTCCTCCGTTCTGAGAGTTCCATCTACAGGTGGGAGGTATAAAGCCTTTGTCACCTGTGGTTCTCACCTGTCAGTTGTTTGCTTATTTTATGGAACAGCCTTTGTGGTGTACTTCAGTTCAACTGTTTCACATTCTCCCAAGAAAGGTGCAGTTGCCTCAGTGGTCTATATGGTTGTTATCCCCATGCTGAACCCCTTCATCTACAGTCTGAGGAACAGGGACATCAAGAGAGCCTTGCAGAGCCTCCTCAAGAGAAGAGCATAGTTTCAGTACTGCTCCCCTCCCCCAATTTTTGGCCTATGGATTAGAAATTACTTCAAAACCAAATAGGTTTGGAATAGGTAAACATGCCTCTTTTGGCACACAATTATTGTAGGTCATGTTTTTCATTTCTTTTGATCTATTATATCAGAAAGTTGCTCATTTTGGCACATATCTGATGGGATTAAGGGACTATTCTATGATTCTATGTATGTCAAATTCGCTGCACAATTGAGTTTAATTACAAGTATGGAATCTTATGTATTTGTCACCGATGACCCAGGCATCCTGTAGATATTGACAACTCTCTTTTGAATACATAGCTATATATGATTCCGAACCATTTTCACCATCCGTGCCTATTTTCCATAAAACTTTGGCTTCATTCAAATTCAGATTACGTGAGAAAATGTGTGTGACTGGTCCTCAATCTACGATTCTTACTTGAAGCACCTGAGGAGCTTTGAAATACTTCATGGCTGAATCCCATCACCATAGATTACGATTTAATTGGACTGGAGAGTGAAAATATTATAAATGCATTTAACAGCACCTTAGGTGGGTCTAATGTGCAGCCAAGGTGAGAACTATTGAATTTTGCCCCTCCTTTTATTCCAGGATGACATGTATGTCTTGGGTTCTTTACTGTTTATGATTAGGTCCTGAAGATCTCAAAGTCATCAGTGCTCATAAAGGCAAAGATACAAAGGAGTTTGCCTGAGTCACAGCCAATGCAATTTTTTCCCTTGTATTCCTGGTAATAAATTTCTTTCCACATATTCTCTCCATCCACACTGTACAGCTGTCCCTCTGTGCTGGATATGAAGTTATTGTTTTCTACTCCAAACTTAGCCATATATAATGTATGTTGTGATGCCGTGGGAATCTTTGAACTGCTTCTCTGATTTTCCAGCCAGTTTCTCTGTAGGTTCATCTAGTAAGTTCCTGTAAAGGGCACACAAACCAACTTTTCCCTTACCCCTTAGACTATGGTGCCATCACTGTTTCCTGCAGTTATGACACTGTGTTACCATGTTTTATCCTTTCATCTTTTAAAAACCATCGAAAAATAGCTATATGAAATTATCTTCATTAAATAACTAGTGTGGTTTCTCCTCCTGATTGAACCCTGACTGGTAAATCATAAAATGGGCAATAAATTTGAGGAATGCAAAGTGAGCTCAAGATAAGAACGGGATTGTAATGCTATTTCTTGATCAAGGGTGTACAATTGAGGTTTAAAGTAGTGATATGATATTTCCAGTGCCTGTGTGATTCTAACTGTCCCTGTAGATCGTCACGTCACCCAAGTCATTATGAGTAAATTTAACCCTATCTTCATTTTCATTACTCAGGGGTAGTACAGAACCATGTCCTCAACAAAGGGGATATCTTTCCTTTCACTAGTAACCACCCCATTAGGATTCTACATCGTAACAATGCTTTTTTCTCTTCTGTCTTTGGCCTCCTTCTGTCTTCTACATACGCAGGTCCCTATGTACACATCCTTCTTTCCTTTAGAGATGGTACATGTAGTTTTTGAGGTAGCAGTTTGGGATTTCTGAGAAGCTTTCCAATAACTAGTTTAATCTATTCTGCCTTTTACCACTAAGCTAAATCGACTACCAACTTCACTAACAATGAACCTAGTTCCTAATTGGCTCAGTTTACTATCAGGATTTTCCTCCTGCCCAAGCAGTCTAAAATGTCTCAACACTCACGCCTCCTTCTCCAATTCTTCTCTATACTCCTGCCATGTGGTCATTTGGGTTCCCTAAAAATTTCTTGTTATTTATGCATATAAACATAATTACAGTAATTTTCTCATATCTGATTTAACTGAGTAAGTAGTCACTTTTTCTTCATATCAGTTAATAAGAAATTAGTCTCAGTGTTCTTCATACATAGACACCTGACTCAGGAAGACTGTAGACATTAGACACTAAGGTTGTTGAAACCATGATTCCCATATATCCCACTTTGTTTCACTATATAAGCCAAACCACAATTAAAAAGAGACTTCTAGAGTTAAAATACAAAGGTTATGAAGAAAATATAAGAATGGCCGGGATAAGCTCTTACTAGTTGAGCAGAAATGAGAATATTCTAGAGTCGCTTGTTGAATTGATCCTGAAATGGCCATGGCTT
>NW_011889560.1:36918-38710 GCF_000151845.1 Pteropus vampyrus | reverse complement strand
GTGGCAAGAATCTGAGGGATGTCTATGGTCAGTTGCCCACGGGGAACTGAATCCTGCGAAAGCCATGTGAGTGAGCTTGAAATTAGATCCTCTTCCATTCAAGACGTGAGATGACTACAGTCTTACATTTAGAATACAGAACCCCTGTAGGACTTAAGAAAATTGTTAATTTGATATGTCAAAATAAGTGGTTGTCTACTGTAACAACATACATAAATTCTACAAAACAAATTTAGAACTTTGGCTGTCATTCAAAATAACAAAAACATATATCTCTAACACTTAAAATTCAAAACCCCAAAGCAGGACTATTGGGGGAAAAAATAGTTCTAAGACACAACAACCTTAAATAAAAACGTAGGAATTATAGCATATTCTTGGTATAGAAAACACAGTTATCCCTACAGGGAATAATTAATTCAGTGAATTTGCAGACATACAAGTTACACATTGCTTTTTTTAATTGAAAAAAATTGTCTGGTTTATAATATTCTTGCAACTTAGAGTTGGACGTGAGGTGTACATACGAGCTTTCTCCTGAGAAGAAGAAGGGCCCACAATCTTGAAAGTACATTCCCTTTCCCCTTTTCCTCTTCTATTAATAACAGCAAGTCTTCAGAGTTTGGGATAACATGAACCGATTTTGCTAATTGTGTGCTTTGTGCATTGAACTGTTAAGGCTATGCATGAATAGATAATTGGCTTGTTTCTTCAGCTCTTCAGGTTCGCCTTTTAAGTCCAGTGAGCTCCACATCCGAGTCCTCTGCTCTAACATTCACTGCATCAGGATGCCCAAGATTAACTCTGCCTCACTTCCAGACCTGGGGAAGGAGCCTGAATCTTCATCACTTGCCAGGCAGGACACGGGCAGTAGATTCTCACTCCTTGGCCATATTCTAGCAGAGCTAGAACAACTCATTGAGGACCATGGAGATGGAGGATGAAGGGACTGTCAGAAGCGTTGTTTTCTCACCATTATGACAAACAAGAGAGTTGGGACAAACAGATGAGTGGGCATCAATGTGGAAAGTTTCAGTTATTTTGTGCTTACAAAGGTCGGTTCTGAATGCCTTGGGGGAGATAACTGAGCCTAATTCATTTCTGATCCCCCAGAGTATATACTTTGCTTGGCCGAGAACAACAACAATCTCTGTTAAATGCTGAATAGACTCTTTCTTGGATTTCAGAAGCAGAGCACAGGCAACATGACTTCCACACAGTGCTTTCCTTCCTGGACTGTCATTCCTTCCAGCAATGGCTCATAGAATTTAACAGAGGGTAGAACAGGGCTTGTATGTATCTATGCCACAGATTTTCTAAGAAACCTATCGTTTTCACATTTAATAATATCTACAACATTTAAATTTAAAGAAAAGGGAGGAAACATTTGGAGATGAAAGGAAATCTAGTCTGGGTGGTGAACATACAATGCAATATATATAGACTTTCTGTTGAATGATACACTTGAAAATTATTTGATTTTGTTAATCAATGTCACCCCAATAACTTTTAATAAAAAAAATAAAAAACTTAATAAATTCAATCTAAAGACAAAAATAATTGTAGAGATTTTCATTACAATGAAAAAAATCAACAAGACTGGAAAAGAGACGGGGTGGTCAATGTTATAGTTTGGACTGAGACACATTTTATGATTTCCACTTATTCTACGGATGAATTACCATGAGTGAATGGGACATGATAGGCTTCTCCCTCTCTGCCATACAATAAAATAAAATGTCATTAAACTGTATTGGGATTGTATTTAATTAATGAATCCACTATTCCAATA
>NW_011889560.1:33244-35501 GCF_000151845.1 Pteropus vampyrus | reverse complement strand
CATGTATTTCTTTAGGTGAGGCCAAATTCCTTAAAAACATCTGCACTTGCACAGATGTTGATTCCAGGAGTATTGCCTGGTAAACATCCTGCATGCGAATCACTCAGAGTCTGCTTCGTGAGGAGTAATGAAATTATTTTGAGAAGATTTTAAAGAAGGTCTCAAGGTAGTTCTTTGAATTGTCAGCAATATTCCATACATTACAAAGCTAATGCTGGATTCAGTGATAGGAAAATTCAAGGAGAGGAGTTGAAGTATAGAAATTTGGGGACAGTCTGGAGGTCCTCAAAGAAAATCTGAATGAACATGGAAATCCAGACTTAGAGACGTTTGATAGAAAGGAAGTGTAGAATTTGAAATAAAAAGGTAACATAAAATCTACTTGAGCATTATACTTCAAAATGTTTATTTTAAAATATTAAATCACAGGTTGTATAAATAAATATGACTTAAGAATGATAATTTATTTGGCCTCTGTCAACCTCTTCAAATTTCTAGAAGACCTATGGTCCAATCGTAAGCACGTACCTGCTCCTGATTTTGGGTACAAGTTTGGTCAATGTCCCGTGATTCCTCTGATTGTTAGGTTTTGGAGGCATTGAGCACAGGGACAATCAGTGTTTAATAGTAAGGATATTCTTGTCCTTCTGGGAAGAGTAAGTTCCGGAAGAACTGAGGAGTATTCCAAGGCTTGTCCTTTAGAATAAAGAGAAACAGATGGGAAACTCCAAATACTGGAAAGACCTTTCACTGCATGCTGGCAGACACACTACTTAACTTTCTTCTTGTTTCCACTGTCAACATCCACTAACATGTAGCTGCTTGGATTCTCAGAAATAGAAATTTACTCTTTTCCAGGTCACTAGCTCCTCTAACCGCCACCGAATCTTGTCATTTAGTTTCTCTTTTCCTTTCCTCACATCATAGCAATTAAATTATTGGAGCAACACTGCCTTAGTTATATGATTTGCTTTCACTATTCTTCGAAAGCAGCTCATATAAACATTTTGCTCTTGCAAGACTGTTCTAAATGGTTTCCAAATATTCACTGTGTCTTTCTTTACATAGAAGCCAGATTGATTTTTTAGGAGTCATCAGAAGTTGTGACTTCTCCACTTAAAAACTTCCAGTCATTTTGTGTTACTCCTAAAGTAAGATCTGAACTCTTTGCCAAGGTCTATAAAACCCTTCATTATTTAGTCTCTTCTATTCCTTCCCAACTTCCTCACTGGTCGGTGGACCAGCACTGTCAGCATTATCTGGGAGTTATAAATGCAAATGTTCGGCCCACATTTCAGACCTGCTGAATCACAACCTCTGCATCTGGAACTCATGTAGCTGTAGTTAAAAAACTTCCAGGGTCTATCATCACACACCAAAATTAACTTGAAATGGACTAAAGACCTGAACATAAGACCTGAAACAAGAAAATGCATAGAAGGAAACATAGGAACTAAACTCAAGGACCTGTGACTTAAAGAGGATTTTATGAATTTGACCTCAAAGGCATGGGAACTAAAAGCAAAAACAAATGAATGGGACTACATCAAACTAAGAAGCTTCTGCTCATCAAAAGAAATTGTCAACAAGGTAAAGGGACAAACATCTGAATGGGAAATATATTTGCAAGCAACACCTTAGGTAAGGGCCTAATATCCAAAATATACAAAGAACTCATACAACACAATAACGACAAACAGGAAATGATCCAATCAAAAAATGGGCAAGGGAACTGAACAGACACTTCTCCCTAGAAGACACTCACATGGCCAACAAAGATTTGAAAAGATGCTCAACATCACTAGCTATTAGGGAAATGCCAATCAAAACCACAATGTGATGCCGTGTCACAGCTGTTAGAATAGCTATAATCAACAGGACAAGCAATAACAAATGCTGGAGAGCATGCAGAGAAAAAGGAACCGTCGTATACTGCTGACGGGACTGCAAATTGGTACAGCCACTATGGAAAACAGTACAGATCTTCCTCCAAAAACTAAGAATGGATCTACCATATCATCCAGGAATCCCTCTCCTGGGTATTTACCCCAAAGACTTGAAAACCCATATGCAAAAAGATATTTGCACTCCGATGTTCATAGCAGCACTATTCACAGTGGCCAGGATATGGAAGCAACCGAAGTGTCCTATCATAGATGGTTGGCTAAAGACACTTTGGTACATATATACAATGGAATATTACTCAGCCATAAGAAGAGATGAAATACTACCATTTGCTACAACATGTATGGAATTC
>NW_011889560.1:32183-33194 GCF_000151845.1 Pteropus vampyrus | reverse complement strand
GGATCAGCGATATTGTATGATTTCATGCATTTAACAAGAACATATTTTTCCAAATGTGAAGTCCACCAAGGCCAAATATTTGTATATTTGAGTTATGTTTGAAGGGACTTTGATCGGTCAACCCACACATTTGAGTGAACACTTATCTTCATGCAAGATGGATTTCATAAAACCAAATAAAGATGAAAACTCTGAAAATAATTGCATGCTATCAATTATGAGCATTTTGCTATAATTGATTAGCTATCAGATTAGATTAGAAATGCTATCAGATTATGAGCATTTTATTTTAATTTAGAATGCAGTTAATGTGGTTTTAGCTCTTCTAGACTACATTGCAAATTAAGAGTATTTCTTATACTGCATTTGGATAAGATAAAGTCCTCTTGAGTGCTCCTTAGCGTCTTTTAATTAAAATGACGTTTTTTTTCTTAAAGAGTAGAATGCTTCTTATTCCCTATTTTCCTTCAGAGTTAGAAGGCTGATGTTTTACTCTGATCATGGATTTGTCTTCTCAGAATGCTCTTTCTTTATTGACCTATGTCTTTAAAGTGGGAGTTTATAGAAACAGGTGAATAGCCCAGAGATCAATGAGGAAAGAGTTCTAAAAAGAGTTCACAGCTGAGAAATGTTGCCAAAGGCAATATGGGTGTATGGTCCTCAAGTGTAAGTACTTCACCTGTTAATGCTTAAATCCAAAATATGGGCACTTAGCTGGGCGCCTCTATGCTTGTTTTATTCATTCAATACTCTCTTCTTTTTTCAAAAAGTGTCCCATCTGCATGGAGCCATGCAATCTGACAGGTGACTCAGAATTCTTCCTCCTGAGACATTCAGATAGTCCAGAACAGCAGCCTCTTCTCTTTGGGCTTTTTCTATCCGTGTACCTTGTGAGTCAGGAATCTATTCATCATCCTGGTTGTCATCTCTGACTCCCACCTCTACACCCATATGTACTTCTTCCTTTCCAATTAGTCCTTGGCTGACATCAGTTTCAGCACAACTGTAGTC
>NW_011889560.1:30400-30738 GCF_000151845.1 Pteropus vampyrus | reverse complement strand
AACCACCCTTGAACCCATGGAATGAAGCCTTCTTGATTGTGTGGCATAATCTTTTTAATGTATAGTTGTATTCAATTTGCTGTATTTTGTTTAGAATTCTTGCATCTGTATCAATCAGAGAAATTAGTTTATAGTTTTCTTTTTGTTTGTTATCTTTACCAGGTCTTAGTATTAGGGTGATATAGAATGAGTTAGAAAAGATTGCCCATTCTTGTTTGGTAGATTTTATCAATGAAGCCATCCGGTCCTGGACTTTTATTTATTAGGAGGTTTTTGATGACTGTTTCAATTTTCTCACTGTCGATTGGTCTATTTAGACTTTCTGATTCTTCATGATT
>NW_011889560.1:28055-30350 GCF_000151845.1 Pteropus vampyrus | reverse complement strand
GGTCCTGGACTTTTATTTATTAGGAGGTTTTTGATGACTGTTTCAATTTTCTCACTGTCGATTGGTCTATTTAGACTTTCTGATTCTTCATGATTCAGTCTAGGAAGGTTATAGATTCCTAAGAATTTATCCATTTCTTCTAGGTTATTGAATTTGGTGGCATAGAATCTTTCATTGTATTCTTATATGATCCTTTGTTTTTCTATGGTATCTGTCATAAATTCTTACAAAAATGCACATACAAGGAACGTACCTTAACAGAATAAAGGCTATGTATGACAACCCCTCAGCTAATATCATACTTAATTGTGAAAAACTAAAAGCTTTTCCTGTAAGATCAGGAACAAAAAAGAATGCCTACTTTCACCACTGTTATTCAAGATAATATTGGAAGTCCTAGCCAGACCAATGAGGCAAAAGAAAGAAATAAAAGACAAACACATTGGAAATGAAGAGATCAATTTGTCACTTTTTGCAGACAATATGATTTTTTTAATGTAGAAAACTCTAAAGATGCCACCAAAAAGTATTAGAAACAATAAACAAATACAGTAAAGTTGCAGGATACAAAATCAATGTACAAAAATCTATTGCATTGCTATACGCTAATGATGAAATTTCAGAAAAAATGATAAGAAAGATCAATTATTTTTGCAATTGCAACAAAAAGAATAAAATACCTAGGCATAAACTTAAGAAAAGATGTTAAGGACCTATATATTGAAACTATAAGATATTATAAAACTAAATTGAAGATGTGGTACATATATGCAATGGAATTTTACTCATCCATAAGAAAAGATGAAATACTGCCATTTGCAACAACATGGATAGATCTTGACAGTATCATGCTACGTGAAATAAGTCAGACAGAAAAAGTTGAGAACTGTATGATTTCACTCATATGTGGGATGTAAAACCGAAAGCAACAAATGAACAAAACAAGCAAACAAAAACTCGTGGACACAGACAGCAGTTTAGTGGTTACCAGAAGAAAAGAGGGAATGAGGGGAGGTAGATAAGAGTAAAGGGGGTCAAATACATGGTGATGGAAGGAGCTTTGACTTTAGGTGGTGAACACACAATGCAATATACAGATGATGTACTAAAGAATAGTATACTTGAAACCTATATAATGTTATTAATCAGTATCACCCCAATTAATTTAATAAAATAAATTAATTAATTAAAGAAAACACAAAGAATTGGAAGATATTCTATGTTCATCGATTAGAAGAATCAACATAGTTAAAATTATTTTAACTTTGCCATATTACCCAAAGCAATATACAGATTTAATGCAATCTTCATCAAATCTCAATGACATTTTTGTATGTTTACTCTATATTTTAATTATATTTATCGGGGTGACATTTATCATAAAATTATATAGGTTTCAAGTGTATAATTCAATAATACGTCATATATATATTGTGTCGTGTGTTCACCACCCAAAGTTCAATTTCCTTTCATTATCATACATTTGACTCTCTTTATTCTTATCTACCTCTCCTCTCCCCCTTTCCTCTGGTAACTGCTAAACTGTTGTCGGTGTCCATGATCTCTGTTTGTCCTGTTCGTTTGTTGCTTTCAGTTTTATATCCCACATGTAAGTGAAATCGTATGGTTCTCTTTTTCTGTCTGAGTCATTTTGCTTAGCATGATAATACCAATGGTATTTTTTAAAGAAAGAGAACAAACAATCTTCAGATTTGTATGAAATCATGAAAGACCCCGAATAGCCAAAGCAATCCTAAGAAAAAGAACATGGATGGAACTTGATATTATCATGCTAAGCAAAATAAGTTGGACAGAAAAAATTGAGAACTTTATGATTTCACTCATACATGGGATATAAAACTAAAGCAATAGATGAAAAATACAAACAAACAAAAACTCATAGACAGAGACACCAGTATAATGGTTACCAGAGGTGAAGGAGGGAGTGGCGAGGTAGTAAGGGTAAAGGGGATCAACTTTATGGTGATGGAAGATTTGACTTCAGGTGGTGAACACAAAATGCAATATGCAGATGATGTATTATTGAACTGTATGCTTGAAACATAATTTTAGTAACCAACGTCACCCATATCAATTTAATTAAAAATCTAAAATAAAAAATAGAACTACCATATGTCTAGCAATCCCATTTCCGTGTATATCTATGAAGAAAATGAAATCAGTATCTCAAAGAGGTATCTGCTCTTCCATGTTCATTGCAGTATTATTCACAATAGGAAAGATTTGGAACCAACTAGAGTATCTGTTGACAGAAGACTAGATAAAGCAAATGTT
>NW_011889560.1:26598-26924 GCF_000151845.1 Pteropus vampyrus | reverse complement strand
CAGTCCCACACACCAGACATTTTACTAATATTGTATGGGATTGATAAAAATAACCCTAAATGACATATAAATTTCAAGTGTTTCTTAAATTTCATTATTGTTTAATCATGGAAATATTCTCTGCACATTAATGCCATCTTTATGGTCATTGATACTGTATTATTATGTGCACTTAACTAACCACATATAACAAAATTTGAAGTACACTAAGGCCAAACATAGGAATTATACAGCAAACGATTTTAAAGAATAACTCTCATATTTGAGCACTTATTTCTATGAAGGAGAAAAGAGAAAACCAAAGAGTGATAAAACTGATAAAGCTA
>NW_011889560.1:24343-26548 GCF_000151845.1 Pteropus vampyrus | reverse complement strand
AGCAAACGATTTTAAAGAATAACTCTCATATTTGAGCACTTATTTCTATGAAGGAGAAAAGAGAAAACCAAAGAGTGATAAAACTGATAAAGCTAACTATCACATAATAATATTTTCTGATTATGAAATTTAACTGAATTTATAATCTAGATTACACAGTCCTGCCTTGTACATGGTATTTAAGATATTTTAAATAAAGGAACTATCTAGCATTGCATTTGAATAAAATAAGGTATATTTAGCTACTTCTTAATTCCTTTAAATTAGAATTTTTTTTCTTAAAGAGTGAAGGATATTTTCCAGTGATCATGGATTTGTTATCTCTAATTTTCTTGTTCCCCTGATACTCTTCAGTCAAGTTTCTCTAAAATAATTGTGTATAAAAAGAGGTTAAAAAAAAACAGGAATAAATAAGAGTACAACTCAAAGAAGAAAGAATTTATCATAATGAGAAATACTGCTCAAGGTACTGATGTGTATGACTCACAAGTCAATTGCTTGGATCCAAAATATGGAAACAATTCTGCATGCCCACTTACTTATTTCCTGTTTCCAGCCCTCTTTTCCTTTTCAAAAGGTGTCCAAGCTACATAGAACCACGAAATCTAACATTTGTCTCAGAATTCTTCCTCATGGGACTCTCAGATGATCTGGAACTTCAGCCTCTGCTCTTTGGGCTCTTCTTGTCCATGTACCTGTTGCTATATTGGGGAATCTGCTCATCATCCTGACCATCAGCGTGGACTCCCACCTCCATACCCCCATGTACTTCTTTCTCTCCAACCTTTCCATGGCTGACATCTGTTTTATCTCTACCACCGTCCCAAAGATGATCATGGACATCCAAACTCACAGCAGAGTCATCACCTATGGGGGCTGCCTGACTCAGATGTCTTTTTTGATCCTTTGTGGATGTGTGGATGGTATGCTTCTGACTGTGAAGGACTATGACTGGTTTGTGGCCATCTGCCACCCTCTGCACTACTCAGTCATCGCTGACCCATGCCTCTGCTGCTTCTTAGTTTTGGTGTCATTTTTCATCAGCCTTTTGGACTCCCAGCTGCACAATTTGATAGTGTTACAACTTACGTGCTTCAAGAATGTAAAAATTGCTAATTCCTTCTGTGATCCTTCTCAACTACTTCGTCTTGCCTGCTTTGACACCTTCATTGTTAAGATAGTCATGTATTTTGTTGGCGCCATCTCTGGTTTTCTCCCTAACTCAGGAATTTCATTCTCTTACTATAAAATTGTTTCATTCATTCTGAGAGTTCCATCAGTAGGTGGGAAGTACAGAGCCTTCTCCACCTAGAGCTCTCACTTGTCATTTGTTTGCTTATTCCGTGGAACAGATATCGGAGTTTACTTTGGATCGGCATTGTTGCCTTCCCCCAAGAATGATGTGGTGGCCTCAGCCATGTACATTGTAGTCGCCGCCATGCTGAACCACTTCTTTTATAGCCTGAAAAACAGAGACATTAAGAGTGCCCTAGGGAGGATCCACAGCAAAACAGTCTGGTCCTAATATCCATGTAATTCTTTTTGGAGTGTGGTTAGAAAACCCAGCAAAACCAAACATGTAAACTGAATACTGTATTCTTGGTCACATTCATTTTAGGCTCATGGTTTTCATTCCACTCCAGGCTTCACATGTGAATGTCACTTCTTTTGATTTATCTTTCACTGAACTGGGAGAGTATCCTGGGATCCTTTGTACATTATGATGAATGCATGAGAGATTCTCTTCAACCACTCCGGTATGCAGGTGCAATGCATGACTCTCTTGTTATTTACTTAATTTCCACATTCTTTTCCACTGTTACTGCATATGTTCCATGTAAATTTTTCATTTGTAAAATCTGTTTATTCAGGTAATTTATAAAGATGCAGGTAATATCTGTGCATTTTATTGGAATCCCTTGGGGAGTTTTATAAATACAATGACTGGTTCTATTGGAGGAGGCCATCAAGAAGGTGTGACTTCCAGTTAACCCAAGAGCCTGACCTGGGGAATCAGAGTCTGCTTGCCCCTCCCCTGTCTTTGGAATGTTCATGCCACTTGCTTACCCTCCTCTAGAAGCTGGCCCAAATATATAGCCTTGAGGTTGTAATGTGTTGAGACTATCTGGATGTCATACATGACTGAACCCAGTTAAGGCCTCTTTTATACATTAATTTTAAATTTGGTGGCCAGATGTATAGATT
>NW_011889560.1:24013-24293 GCF_000151845.1 Pteropus vampyrus | reverse complement strand
TTATTTCTAGGCTTTTGATTCTGTGCCATTGGTCTCTGTGTCTATATTGAATCCAGTCCTATGTCCTATTGTGGCTGATACTGGTGGTCCCTGCTCCTCTTCCTTGTTTTTAGCTGTGTGTTTATGTCTAAGCTTTGCTGTCCTCTGGGTTGGGTGAAGCAGAAACAGGTCTTTCCTGTGCCCCCTAAAAGGCAGGGGAAGCTGCTTGCACACTCTACTCTCCCTTTTCCCATAGGGTAACGATTTTCTCTAGCTGGTGAGTTCTCTATTGGTGCTAAGT
>NW_011889560.1:21226-22274 GCF_000151845.1 Pteropus vampyrus | reverse complement strand
AGGTCCTCAGAGATTGGATGAACATGGGCCAATTTTGGTAATTATGAGCTCTGTGCATTGATCTCTCAAGGCCACTCAGGAGTAAATAATTAGCCAGGACCTCCAGCCCTTCAGCTGCCAGTCCCAGTTAAGCTTCATACCTGTCTTTTTCTCCCAGAGTTGTCGCCTGCATCAGGGGATCCATGCCTGAGTGTCTTCCTCCCAATCCTGAGGACAGGACCTCCTCAGCCCTCATCATTCACCAGGCAGGAGAAGGCAGTGGAACTCAACTCCTAGGTCATGGTCAAGGAGAGACACAACACAGACCAGTAAGTGCCAAGGAAGATGGTGGGTGGAGGAGGTATTATGGAGAAACTTGTTTTCTTATAATCAAGACAGCAGGACAACTGAGATGGCCAGACTGGAGAACATTAGTATTGAAAGTTTTAGCTCAGAGGCTTATACATTTTATGTTATTTTTTTTTCTGTTGGAGATTTCAGAATTCTCATTTAGAATTCTGCTCTTTGCTGCTTCCATTCCGAGCTTCTAAAGTCATTGCTCATTCCTGAGCAGGAATTCCAAAATGATCACAAATGCTGATTGTGATCATGATGCGGATAAGGAGAGTAACCACAATGTCACAAATCTTTATTGAGGTTTTACTTGTCTCAGGCTCAGAGCTATGTCCTAGGTAACTTTAATTTTAAATCTGCATGATACCCCCTTGTTGGTATGCTCACATTATTACTTTACAATTGAGGAAAGGAGCACAGTATTCTTATTTAATTTAAAACCAGTCCTTGGGTAAAAAAGAGTGAAATCAGGTGTGTATCTGAGAAGTGAGATCTATTCCCAGGATGCAAAGTGCAGGACAATGTCTTCCCATACAATTTAGGTTCATGTGGCTATCGAGCCCTTGATATGTGGCTAGTCCAAATTGAGTCGTGCTATCAGCATAAAATACCAGATTTTTGAATATGTACAAGAAAGGAATGCAAAAATATATCAATTTTGTGTGAAATTATAATATTCTTGGTATAATGGGTTAAATAAAATGTTAAAACTGAA
>NW_011889560.1:20371-20742 GCF_000151845.1 Pteropus vampyrus | reverse complement strand
CTCTGTTTCTTTCTCTCTGTGTGTCTCTGTCTTTCTCTGTACTCTCTGTCTCTCTGTCTCTCTCTCACCACTCCCCACAATTCCCTTTAATGACTACTCTTTTGTGAGAACCACCACGATGGAACTATACTGCACACAGGGTAAATTCTTTCCCCTGAGCACCATAGGGGCCAATGCATAGTTGAAGAGCACACCAATCAGGGTAAGAATCTTTCCCCTGACCCTATTTTCATTCATATCTTTATTCTAAGATACAGATAGGTCTGGGCCAAGACACAAGACCCATTAAAGAAAGATCTAACTGCTTAATTTTGTCTCTATTAGCTATGTAATTATAGAGACTTCTACGTGAGGGTGGTAAGATCTATAGG
>NW_011889560.1:11672-19611 GCF_000151845.1 Pteropus vampyrus | reverse complement strand
ATTTTTTTTTTTCTTAAGGGAGAAGGATATTTCTCATTGCTTTCTTTAACAGGAGGGGACTGATAGGTTACGCTGTTTGTGGATTTTTAGATCTCTAAATAACTTTACTCCTCGAATTTTTCTAGTTCATTCTTTCCAAAGGGATGCATGTAGTAACAGGTTAATGGAGCAAATCCAATGTGATAAAGGTTCTCAGAGGAATGTTTGTCATATCTGAGAAATACTACTGAAGGAGTATGGTCTTCGAGTGTGAATACTTTATTTATAAATTGCTTAAACTCAAGATATTGACTCACTGATGGATACTTGTATACTTGTTCCTTTTATACCAATCCTCATTTATCTTCCAAAAGGTGTCTGTGCTCTGTGGAACCACAGAACATAACAGGTGTCTTGAAATTTCTCCTTCTGGGACTCTCAGATGATCCAGAACTGCAGCCTCTAATTTTTGGGCTCTTCCTGTCCATGTACCTGCTCACCATGCTGGGGAATCTGCTCATCATCCTGGCTGTCAGCTCTGACTCCCACCTCCACACCCCCATGTACTTTTTCCTCTCCATCCTGTCCATGGCTGACATTGGTTTTACATCTACCACCATCCCCAAGATGATTTTGGACATCCAAACTCACAGCGGAGTCATCTCCTATGCTGGCTGCCTGATTCAATTGTCTTTTTTTATTCTTTTTGGATGTCTGGACAGTATCCTTCTCACTGTGATGGCCTATGACCGGTTTGTAGCTATTTGTTACCCTCTGCACTACCTGGTCATCATGAACCCCCGCCTCTGCAGCCTGCTGGTTCTAGTGTCCTTTTTGATCAGCCTTTTGGACTCTCAGCTGCACTGCTTATTGACATCACAACTTTCCTTTTGCACAAATGTGGAAATTCCTCATTTTTTCTGTGACCCTGCTCAGCTCTTCAAGATGGCCTGTAATGATACCTCCACCAATAACATGTTAACTTATATTTTTAGTGCCATCTTTGGTGGAATTCCACTCTCAGGGATCGTTTTCTCTTACTATAAAATTGTTTCCTCCATTCTGAAAGTCCCATCATCAAGTGGGAAGTATAAAGCCTTCGTCACCTGTGGTTCTCACCTGTCAGCTGTCTGCTTATTTTATGGAACAGGCATTGGGTTGTACATCAGTTCGACTGCTTCACATTCTCCCAAGAAGGGTGCTGTGGCCTCAGTGGTGTATACAATAGTCACTCCCATGCTGAATCCCTTCATCTACAGTCTGAGAAACAGGGACATCAAGAGAGCTTTGCAGAGACTCCTCAATAGAACAGCATAGTTTCAATACTCCCTTTTCCCCATTTTTTGGTCTATGGATTAGAAATTACTGCAAAACCAAACATTTGGAATAGGTAAACATGCCTCTTTTGGCACACAATTTTTGTAGCTCATGGTTTTCATTTCTTTTGATCTATTATATCTGAAAGTTGCTTTTTTTCCACATCTTTGATGGGATTAAGGGACTATTTTGTGATCCTATGTATGTCAAAATCACTGCACAATTGAGTTTAATTATAATTATGGTTTCATATGTGTTTGTCACCTATGACCCAGGCATCCTGCATAAATTTACAATTTTGTTTTTAATACATAGCTATATAGGAATCACAACCATTTTCACCATCCATGCCTATTTTCCATAAAACTTTGGTTTTGTTCAAATTCAGATTGTGTGAGAGAATGTGTTTCTCTGTTCTTCAATCTAGGCTTCCTATTGAAAGCACCTGGTGAGCTTTAAAAATCTTCATGGCTTAGTCTCATCACCATAGATTATGATTTCATTGGACTGGAGAGTGAAAATATCATGAATGAAAGTGAGTTCAGGATAAAAAGGAGATTGTAATGCTATGTCTTGATCAATGGTGTACAATTGAGGTTTAAAGTAGTGGTATGATATTTCCAGTGGCAGTGTGATTCTAACTGTCCCTGTAGATCGATAAGTCATGATAGTCTTTATGAAAAAAATTTAACACTATCTTCATTTTCATTACTCAGGAGTAGTAGAGAACCATGTCCTCAGCAAAGGAGAAATCTTTCTTTTCAATTGTAACAACCCCACTAGGATTCTAGATTGTAACCAAGCTTCTTTCTCTTCTGTCTTTGGCCTCCTTCTGTCTTCTACATACCCAGGTACCTATGTATATATTCATTTTTCCTTTAGAGATGCTACGTGTAGTTTCTGAGGTAGCAGTCTGAGAGTTCTGTCCAGTAACTGGTTTAATCTACTCTGCATTTTACCACTAAGGTAAATCGACTACCAACTTCACTAATAATGAATCTAATATATGGCTCAGTTTAATATTAGGTTTTTTCTCCTGCCCAAGGAGTCTAAAATGTCTCAACACTCATACTTCCTTCTCCAATTCTTCTCTATACTCCTGCTATGTGGTCATTTGGGCTCCATAATAATTTCCTCTGCCATTTATGCACATACACATAATTATCATAATTATCCCATATTGGATTTAACTGAGTGAATAGTCGCATTTTCTTTATATCATTTACTGAGAAACCAGTCTCTGAGTTCCTCATATATAGAAACCTGATACAAGAAGACTGTCGAGATTAGAAACAAAATTGTTGTTAAAACCATGATTCCCACATTTCTCACTTTGTTTCACCAAGTAAACCAAAACCGCACTTAAAAAAAGACTTCAAGTTGCTTCCAATATACCCTGTGTCCTATCTACATGTCCTTGTATATACCCTTCTCCAAGTGAATTGGGCCTTGTGGCCTACATGCAATGAATAAATGTCAAAATACATGGGCGAAAACCAGGTAGATCTAACTGGTATACCACGTGGATTCTTGAGATCATCATGCTAAGTGAAATATGTCAGAAAAAGTTTAGAACGATGTGATTTTACTTAAATGTGGGAAATAAGAGTGAAAGCAACAAATGAACAAGACAAACAAAGAAAAACTCATAGACACAGACAACAGTTTAGTGGTTACCAGAGGGAAAACGGTGGAGGGAAAGAGACTGAAAAGCGTAAAGGGTCTGAAATATATGGTGACAGAAAAATATTTGACTTTAGGTTTTGAACACACAATGCAATGCACATATGACCTATTATTGAATTGTACACTTGAAATCTATATGATTTTATTAACAAATGTCACTCTAAACAATTTTTAAAATGTTGGGATGTCACTCCATCATTAATGTGTAAATAGACTCAGGCTTTTGACTATTAGCCATCTTCTACTCTCTCTCTAACTCTGTCTGTTGGAAGAGAGCTGTCATGTTGTCAGCTGCTCAAGGGGAAGCTCAGGTGGGAGGAAGCTGAGGGATACCTATGGCCAGCTGCACATGAGGAACTGAATCCTGCCAAAGCCATGTAAGTCAGCTTGAAATTGGATCCTCTTCTAGTCGAGATGTGAGATGACCACAGTCCTACATTTAGAATGCAGACATCTGCGAATCCCCCCCGTAGGATTTAAGAAAATTGTCAATTTGATATGTCAAAATAGATGGCTGTCTAATGTAACAGCATATATAAAACAACATACAGAAAAAATTAGAAGTTTGTTATTGAAAATAGCAAAAAACATATATCTCTAACACATAAAATGCAAAACCCCAAAGTAGGACTAAAGGAGGAAAAAAGGAAGTTCTCCTAAAACACAAAAATCTTAAATAAAAACATAGAAATTATAGCATATTCTTGGTGTAGAAAACACAATTATCCCTACAAAGAATAACTAAGTCGATGAATTTACAGTCATACAAGTTACCTGCTGCTTTTTTTTTTTAATTGAAAAAAGTTGTCTGAGTTTATAAAATCCCTGCAACATGGAAGTGCATGTGAAGTGTACAGGGAAGCTTCCTCCTTGAGAAGAGGAAGGGCCAGAATCTTGAAAGTACATTCTCTTTCCCCTTTTCCAGTTCTATTAATGACAGCAAATACTCAGAGCTTGGGATAACACGGACCGATCTGGCTAGTTGTGAGCTCTGTGCGTTGAGCTCTTAAGGCCATGTAAGAATATATAATTGGCTTGTTACTCCATTCCTTCAGATTCCTCATTTTAGTCCAGTGGGCCTTACATCTGAGGCCCCTCCTCTAGGAATCACTGCATCGGGAGGCCCTTGACTAACTCCACCTCACTACCAGAACTGGGGAAGGAGCCTGAACCTTCATTGCTTGCCAGGCAGGACAGGGACAGTGGATTCTCACTCCTTGGCCAAACTCCAGAAGAGATAAAACAGACCACTGAGTACCATGGAGATGGAGGATGGAGAAGGGACTGTCAGGAGCATTGTTTTTTCACCATCATGACAAACAGGAGAGTTGGGACAAACAAATGGGAGGGCACCATATGTGGAAAGTTTCTGTAATTTTGTACGGAAAGTTTCTGTAATTTTGTCCTTACAAAGGTAGATTCTGAATGCCAGAAGCGAGACAACTGAGCCTAATTCATTTCTGATCCCCCAGAGCATATACTTTGTTTGGCAGAGAACAACAACAGTCTCTGTTAAATCCTGAATAAACTCTTGGACTCAGAAGCAGAGCACAGGCAACATGGCTTCCACACAGTGCTTTCCTTCCCGGACTGTCATTCCTTCCAGCAATGGCTCATAGGGCTAGACAGAAGATAGAATAGTGCTTGTATGTATCCATGTCACAAGATTTCTAAGAAACCTATTATTTTGACATTTAATAGAATCTACAACATTTAAATATAAAGAAAAGGGGGCAGACATTTGGTGACAAAAGCTAATCTAACTCTGGGTGAACACACAATGCAATATACATACGAATTTCTGTTGAATGATACACTTGAAACTTATTTGATTTTGTTAATGCCACTCCATCAATTTTTAATAAAAAATTTAAAAAATGACTGAATTCAATCCAAAGATAAAAAAATTGTGGAGATTTTCAAAAAAATGAAAAAAAAAAACCCAAAAAGACTTGAAAAGAGAAAGTGTGATAAATCTCACTGTTTGGACTTAGACACATTTTATGATTTCCACTCATTCTGTGGATGAATTACCATGAAAGAACAGGACATGATAAGCTTCTACCTCTCTGCCATACAATAGAATAAAATGTCATTAAATCTTTTTTTTTGAACTGTATTTAATTAACAAGCCCTCTCTTCCAATATGATTTAAAAACCATGACTGAACATTTATTAAGGACAAATCTCTGTTAGGTGCCACAGGTGCCCCAGAGATGGGTGTCATTTCACTATTTCTATGTAAGAGATACCAGCACAGAAAAGTGGAGAGATTTACACCCTCTCTACATTAAGTGGGTGAGAGCTGTGGACTCAAGCAGACATCTCTTGATTTCCATCTTGGGGTCTGTCCCCTCCACTACGGAACAATCATTATTTCTTTCCAAACCTGCCTTAGTCTCAGATGAGCAAATGGAGGTAGAACGACCAATTCCTTTCCTTGGGATTTTTCCAGTTCTTCTGTGAATTAGCAGAATGGACCAAGTGGTTTGCAAGGATCCTTACTGCATGAGTATTGTGGATCATAGGGTTTTCTATGAATAGTAATAAATTTTCCAGCACATTTTGTAAACCTGAGATGTGGAAATATCATTCTTTATACAAAATGGGAATTTTCATGTGGCTCCATCATGAAAAGTCTACCGCTAGTCAGACTTCAGGTATATTTCTAATTTTATACCTTGGCAATCAGAGCATGTAGATGATTTTGTCTGACTTTTCTGTTGGGAGGACAATAGTAAAGTTGCACATGTATCAAGTTGTTATAACTAATGCAATTATGTGTTTATATCTCTAGGAAATTCTCACTTGTACGACATTAAGAGGGGCATAATAATTTTCTTAGCCGTGTCATGAAAAAAATTGAAAAATAAAATGAAGTTTATCCCTCAGGTAATAGTATACGTCATTTAAAGTGTTGAACAGATGTATGTACTTCACAGAGAGACCTTAGACACAATGCTGTAGTAAGAGAGAACTCAGGAAACAATATGTGTAGCATGAGGGCATTAGGTAAATTTTCAAGTGTGAATATAGAAATCAATACTAATGTTATAAAAACACTGAAAGGAAAACGCATCCACCAAATTCATGACAGCATTTCCCTCTGGAAAACTAATGTGCAGGGGAAAAAGACCATAGGTCTAGCAAAAAAACCTCTCAAGTTTTATCAATAATAAATATGAGTTCTAAAGCAAGTATTATCAAATATTTATATTTTAATATGGGTAGTGGGTGACAATGGAACTGATAATAATTGATAAAATTAGTACAACATTTATTAATTGCATAACAATTATTCTCTTCCCTGGCTATAAGTTAGTATGCCCAAAGGACTTATGTGGAGAGATTCTAATTTAATTGGTTTTGGGCTATGACCAGTCCATGATTAAATTTGAAAAGATGGGTAGGTAATTTAATGATCAACTAGCATTGATCAGCACTGTTTAATTCTGTTATATTTATAATTGAATTTTATTTCTTGCAGCAACCCTATAATGTCAGCTCAAATAATATACCCATTTTACAGGAGCAAACTACCCAGGTGTTTGTAATATAAGTCTTTGTTCTTTTGCCTTTTATTTTTCTCAAATTACATCATGTGTTGATCTGTCAAGAGAAATGAAGACCTGAGTTGCCTTCAAGGAGCTGAATTTAGGAGAAATGTAATCCATGTATAAAGAAGAATTGACTTGAAAAGTTCCTTAGCTGGAATAAAGAAGGCCAACTGAAGGTTTGAGACCTGACTTTGCACCTGAATTCCTCAACTGTTCATTAGGAGATTAAGTTTGATGAGAAATCAACCCTTCATAAACGTTTATTGAGACATATTTAAAGAGTTTTACTAAGCGACTACAAATAAAAATAGTAAAGAGCAAATTGAACCTCAGATATTTCTCTGAGATTGTGTATTAGTGATAGAAAATAAGCTTTCAAAAGGAAAAATAAGTCCAGAGTACTCATGAAAGTTCATTATTATTTAATCATTGGTGCAATTCAAATGAATACCATACTTAGGATCAGCGATACTGTTTGATTTCATGCACTTAACAAGAACATATTTTTCCAAATGTGAAGTCCACCAACGCCAAATATTTGTATATTTGAGTTATATTTGAAGGGACTTTGACCAGACAACCCACGCATTTGAGTGAACACTTATCTTCATGCAAAATGGATTTCATAAAACCAAATAAAGATGAAAACTCTGAAAATAATTGCATACAAAATGCTATCTGATTATGAACATTTTATTTTAATTTAGAATGCAGTTAATGTGGTTTTAGCTCTTCTAGACTACATTGCAAATAAAGAGAATTTTTTATACTGCATTTGGATAAGATAAAGTCCTCTTGAGTGCTCCTTAGCATCTTTTAATTACAATGATGCTTTTTTCTTAAAGAGAAGAATGCTTCTTATTGCCTATTTTCCTTCAGAGGTAGAAGGCTGATATTTTACTCTGATCATGGATTTGTCTTCTCAGAATGCTCTTTCGTTAATGTCTTTGACCCGTGTCTTTAAAGTGGGTGTTTTTAGAAACAGGTGAATAGCCCGGAGATCAATAAGGAAAGAGTTCTAAAAAGAGTTCACAGCTGAGAAATGTTGCAAAAAGGCAATGGGGGTGTATGGTCCTCAAGTGTAAGTACTTCACCTGTTAATTCTTAAATCCAAAATATGGACACTTGCTGGGCACCTCTATACTTGTTTTATTCATTCAATACTCTCTTCTTTTTTCAAAATGTGTCCCATCTGCGTGGAGCTATGCAATCTGACAGGTGACTCAGAATTCTTCCTCCTGAGACTCTCAGATGGTCCAGAACAGCAGCCTCTTCTCTTTGGGCTTTTCCTATCCATGAACTTGGTGAGTCAGGAACCTATTCATCATCCTGGTTGTCATCTCTGACTCCCACCTCCACACCCATATGTACTTCTTCCTTTCCAATTAGTCCTTGGCTGA
>NW_011889560.1:11270-11622 GCF_000151845.1 Pteropus vampyrus | reverse complement strand
CCATATGTACTTCTTCCTTTCCAATTAGTCCTTGGCTGACATCAGTTTCAGCACAACTGTAGTCCCCAAGATGCTGGTGAACCTGCAGAGATACAACAAATCCATCACCAATGCTGGTTGCCTAACTCAGATTACCTTCCTTCTCTTTTGCATGTTTGGACAGTCTACTCCTGACCCTGATGATCTGTGACAAGTTGGTGGCCATTTGGCAACTCTTACACTATCTGGTCATCCTGAACTCCTATTTCTACAGCTTGTTGGTCCTGCTGTCATTTTTCATCAGCGTTTTGAACTCCCAGCAGCACTACTTGATGATATCACAGCCTACCTTCTGTGCAGATGCGGAAATCTC
>NW_011889560.1:10308-11220 GCF_000151845.1 Pteropus vampyrus | reverse complement strand
TGCTGTCATTTTTCATCAGCGTTTTGAACTCCCAGCAGCACTACTTGATGATATCACAGCCTACCTTCTGTGCAGATGCGGAAATCTCTCATTGTTTTGTAACCTTCTTCAACTTGTCAAGCTTGCCTGTAATGACATCTCCACCAATAACATATTAACCTAATTTATTTGGGCCACCTTTGGTGGTGTACGACTCTCAGGGATCTTTTTCCCTTACTACAAAATTGTTTCCTCCATTCTGAGAGTCCCATAACCAGATGAGAAAATAAAACCTTTCCATCTGCTGTTCTCGCCTCTCAGTTGTTTGCTTATTTTATGGAACAGGCTTTGGAGTGTACCTCAGTTCAGTTGCCTCGTCTTTTCTAAAGAAGGATGCAGTGACTTTGGTGATGTATACTGTGGTTACCCCATGCTGAATTCTTTCATCTGTATCTGGAGGAAACTAGAGTGCACTGTGGAAGATTATAAAAAAAAAAAAAAGCCTAATCTCAATACCTGTGCTATCTTTTTTAGTTCATAGAACTGGAAAAGCAGCAAAATCAAACAGGTGCAACAAGGACTTTCTGACTCTGCAGTCATATAGTGCATATGTATCTATATGGCTCTCCTCTTTCTGTTTACACAGTTTTTTCTCTTCATGTAGCTGTAATGAAATTGGTAGATTATTCTAAACTCTCCACTTAAGTCATAGCCACTCCAGGATTATGTGCAGTACATCAGTACACCCTTCTCACTTTCCTTATGCATTACCCAGGACTCTTGGTCATAAGCGGTCTTGTTTCTATCTTTGTAAAATAATTACAGATCTTTCTCTCTCTTACTTAGTCTTTCAATAGTTTTCTCATGACTTTTCTCTAATTGCTAGTAGGCTCTAAACCATACTTTAAGAACCAACACATTAATATTTTTGCT
>NW_011889560.1:1579-7054 GCF_000151845.1 Pteropus vampyrus | reverse complement strand
GCACAGACTATCAGGTATGGTCCAGGGGGCCATCATGAACAACCACTCACTTGCAAACTACAGCTTCATGAGTTCTAAAGAAATTTCAAGGTTAAATGTTACCTTCCAGGAACTGTGACAAAGGCTATATATTTCTTTAGGTGAGGCCAAATTCCTTAAAATCATCTGCACTTGCACAGGTGTTGATTCCAGGAGCATTGCCTGGTAAACATCCTGTATGCATATCACTCAGAGTCTGCTTCGCAAGGAGTAATAAAATTATTATGAGAAGATTTTAAAGAAGGTCTCAAGGTAGTTCTTTGAATTGTCAGCAATGTTCCATACATTACAAAGATAATGCTGGACTCAGTGATAGGAAAATTCAAGAAGGGGAGTTGAAGTATAGAAATTTGGGGACAGTCTGGAGGTCCTCAAAGAAAATCTGAATGAACATGGAAATCCAGACTTAGAGACGTTTGATAGAAAGGAAGTGTAGAATTTGAAATAAAAAGGTAACATAAAATCTACGTGAACTTTATACTTCGAAATGTTTATTTAGAAATATTAAAACACAGGTTGTATAAATAAATATGACTTAAGAATGATAATTTATTTGGCCTCTGTCAAGTCTTCAAATTTCTAGAAGACCTATGGTCCAATCGTAAGCATGTACCTGCCCCTGATTTTGGGTACAAGTTTGATCAATGTCCCTGATTCTTCTGATCATTAGGTTTTGGAGGCATTGAGCATGCGGACAATCAGTGTTTAACAGTAAGGATATTCCTGTCCTTCTGGGAAGAGCAAGTTCCGGAAGAACTGAGGAGTATTCCAAGGCTTGTCCTTTAGAATAAAGAGAAAGAGATGGGAAACTCCAAATACTGGAAAGACCTTTCACTGCATGCTGGCAGACACACTACTTAAATTTCTTCTTGTTTTCACTGTCAACATCCACTAACATGTAGCTGCTCGGACTCTCAGAAATAGAAATTTACTCTTTTCCAGGTCACTAGCTCCTCTAACCACCACTGAATCTTGTCATTTAGTTTCTCTTTTCCTTTCCTCATATCATAGCAATTAAATTATTGGAGCAACACTGCCTTAGTTATATGATTCGCTTTCACTATTCTTCGAAAGCAGCTCATATAAACATTTTGCTCTTGCAAGACTGTTCTAAATGGTTTCCAAATATTCACTGTGTCTTTCTTTACATAGAAGCCAGATTGATTTTTTAGGAGTCATCAGAAGTTGTGACTTCTCTACTTAAAAACTTCCAGTCATTTTGTGTTACTCCTAAAGTAAAATCTGAACTCTTTGCCAAGGTCTATAAAACCCTTCATTATTTAGTCTCTTCTAATCCTTTCCAACTTCCTGACTGGTCAGTGGACCAGCACTGTCAGCATCATCTGGGAGTTATAAATGCAAATGTTCTGCCCACATTTCAGACCTGCTGAATCACAACCTCTGCATCTGGAACTCATGTAGCTGTAGTTTAAAAAACTTCCAGGGTCTATCATCACACACCAAAATTAACTCGAAATGGATTAAGGACCTGAACATAAGACCTGAAAGAAGAAAATGCATAGAAGAAAACATAGGAAGTAAACTCAAGGACCTTGGACTTAAAGAAGATTTTATGAATTTGACCTCAAAGGCATGGGAACTAATAGAAAAAATAAATGAATGGGACTACACCAAACTAAGAAGCTTCTGCTCATCAAAAGAAATTGTCAACAAAGTAAAGGGACAAACATCTGAATGGGAAATATATTTGCAAGCAACACCTTAGGTAAGGGCCTAATATCCAAAATATACAAAGAACACATACAATGCAATAACGAGAAAACAGGAAATGATCCAATCAAAACATGAGCAGAGAACCTGAACAGACACTTCTCCCTAGAAGACACTCACATGGCCAACAAAAATTTGAAAAGGTGCTCAACATCACTAGCTGTTAGGGAAATGCAAATCAAAACCACAATGAGATACCATGTCACACCTGTTAGAATAGCTATAATCAACAGGAAAAGCAATAACAAATGCTGGAGAGCATGAGGAGAAAAAGGAACCGTCATACACTGCTGATGGGACTGCAAATTGGTACAGCCATTATAGAAAACAGTATGGAGGTTCCTCAAAAAACTAAGAATTAATCTACCATATAATCCAACAATCCCTCTCCTGGGTATTTACCCCAAAGACTTGAAAACCCATATGCAAAAAGATATTTGCACTCCAGTGTTCATAGCAGCACTATTCACAGTGGCCAGGATATGGAAGCAACCAAAGTGTCCTATCATAGATGGTTGGCTAATGAAGCTGTGGTACATATATACAATGGAATATTACTCAGCCATAAGAAGAGATGAAATACTGCCATTTGCTACCACATGTATGGAATTCGAGGTAATCATGCTAAGTGAAATAAACCAGACAGAAAAGGTCGAATTTCACGTGATATCACTTACATGTGGGATATAAACCTAAAAGCAACAAATGAACAGGACAAACAAAGAGACTCATGGACATGGACTATAGACCAGTGGTTACCAAAGGATAAGGAGTGGGCGTGGAGTGGGTAGGTAGGCGGTGTAAAGGGGGTCAAATATAAGGGGCTAGAGGGAGGGTGAAGTGGGTAAAGGGGATCAAATATAGTAGCTGAAGGAAACTGGACTTTGGGCGGTAGACACACAGTAAAATATACAGATGTCAAATTATAATGTACACCTGAAAATTATATAATTGTATGAACCAATGTTACCCTAATAAACTTAATTTAAAAAATTAATAAATAAATATCAAAAAAGTTTGCTTACAATAATTCTATATGGTAGGTTCAATTATTATCTTAATTTTAAAGATGAGGAAACTTCCCAGTGCATTTACATTATTCTATTTGCATTTTTTCTCAAATCACAGTGTGAATTGCCAAAAT
Source organism: Pteropus vampyrus (assembly GCF_000151845.1). Classification (NCBI taxonomy): domain Eukaryota; kingdom Metazoa; phylum Chordata; class Mammalia; order Chiroptera; family Pteropodidae; genus Pteropus; species Pteropus vampyrus. The sequence continues at coordinate 4,140 of NW_011889560.1, read as the reverse complement.
AATGTATATAAATCACCTTCAGGTAGCTGAAATAAGAGAATTGCAATCCATGTATCATAAAGGATTGACATGAAAATCGGTTAGTTAGGTAAGAAGTCTGGGTCTTAAAACTGGCTATGGAGCTTCCCCTGGTGCTAAACTCCTCAACTGTAAATAAGACGTGTTATGACCAGAAAAAAAGAAACCAACAGACCTAGAAAAAGGTCCTTGACATAACTAACCATTGGGGAAAGGCAAATCACATTATAAAGCATCTTATAGCTAATTGAATAACTATTATAAAAAAGAAAAAATGAGTGTTGGCAAGGATGTGGAGAAAAGGGAACCCATGGGCACTGTTAGTGGGAATGAATATTGGTACTGACATTGCAAGAAAAAGTATGGAAGTTCTTTAAAAATTAAAAATTACTAAGTAAAAGAGAACTAATATAAATGTTTGCTGTATCCTATCGAATGCTTTTTCTGCCTCCATTACTATGATCATATGATTTTATCTTTTATTTTCTTTATGTGGTCTATTCCATTAGTTAATTTGTGCATGTTGAACCACCCTTGAACCCATGGAATAAAGCCTTCTTGATTGTGTGGCATAAGCTTTTTAATGTATAGTTGTATTCAATTTGCTGTATTTTGTTTAGATTTTTTGCACGTGTATCAATCAGAGAAATTAGTTTATAGTTTTCTTTTTGTTTGTTATCTTTACCAAGTCTTACTGTTAGGGTGATATAGAATGAGTTAGAAAGGATTGCCTGTTCTCATTTGGTAGATTTTATTAATGAAGCCATCTGGTCCTGGACTTTTATTTATTAGGAGGTTTTTGATGACTGTTTCAATTTTCTCACTGTTGATGGTCTATTTAGACTTTCTGATTCTTCATGATTCAGTCTAGGGAGGTTATAGATTCCTGAGAACTTCTCTATTTCTTCTAGGTGATTGAATTTGGTGGCATAGAGTCTTTCATGTTTTCTTATATGATCCTTTGTATTTCTGTGGTATCTGTCATAAATTCTTACAAAAATGCACATACAAGGAAAGTACCTTAACAGAATAAAGGCTATGTATGACAACCCCTCAGCTATTATCATGCTTAATTGTGAAAAACTAAAAGCTTTTCCTGTAAGATCAGGAACAAAAAAAGAATGCCCACTTCATCACTGTTATTCAAGGTCATATTGGAAGTCCTAGCCAGAGCAATCAGACAAAAAAGAGAAATAAAAGGCATACACATTGTAAACAAAGAAGTCAAGTTGTTACTTTTTGCAGAAAACATTATTTTTTATGTAGAAAACCCAAAAGACACCACCAAAGAAGTATTAGGAACAACAAATACAGTAAAGTTGCAGGATACAAAATCAAGTATAAAAATCCATTGCTTTGCTATACAATAATGATGAAATTTCAGGGAAAAAAAGATAAAAAAGATCAGTTCCTTTTGCAACTGCAACATAAAGGATACAACGCTTAGGAATAAACTTAACAAAAATGTTAAGGACCTATATACTGAAACTACAAGACATTATTAAAACAAATTTAAAATGTGGTACATATATACAATGGAATATTACACATCCATAAGAAAAGATGAAATATTGCCATTTTCAACAACATGGATGGATCTTGACAGTATCATGCTAAATGAAATAAGGCAGAAAGAAAAAATTGAGAACTATATGATTTCACTCATATGTGAGATGTAAAACTAAAAGCAACAGATGAAAAGACAAACTAATAGCAACAGATGAAAAAGACTGGTGTCATAGACACAGACACCAGTTTAGTGGTTACTAGAAAGGAAGGAGGGAGGGATGAGGCAGTTAAGGGTAAAGGGGGTCAATTTTATGGTGATAAAAGATTTGACTAGGGTGGTGAACACAAAATGGAATATACAGATGATATATTATTGAATTGTACATTTGAAACCTATATAATTTTATTAACCAATGTCATCCTAATCAATTTAATTAAAAATGTAAAATAAAAAATAGAACTATCATATGTCCAGCAATCCCATCTCTGGGTATATATATGAAAAGAATGAAATCAGTATCTCAGAGAGGTATCTGATCTTCCATGTTCATTGCAGTATTATTCACAAGAGCAAAGATATGGAAACAACTAAAGTATCTGTTGACAGAAGAATAGAAAAAGCGAATGTTATCTCTGTATCTCTCTATCTATCATCTATCTATCTATCTATCTATCTATCTATCTATCTATCTCTATCATCTATCTATCTATCTATCTATCTATCATTCTATCATTTCTCTCTCTCTCTTATGTATGTATGTATGTATGTATGTATGTATGTATGTATGTATGTATGTATATATTATTTATTTATCATCTATTTCTACCATCTATCTACATACACACACAATGAAATAGTATTTAGCCATAAAAAAAGGAAAACACTGTTGTTTGTGACAATGTAGATAAACCTGGAGGATATTATGTTTACAGAAATAAGTCAGGCACAGAAAGACAAACACAGTATTATCTCATATGTGGAATCTAAGAAAATCTAACTCATAGAACCAGAGAGTAGAACTATGATTGTAAGG
>NW_011889560.1:0-1529 GCF_000151845.1 Pteropus vampyrus | reverse complement strand
GTTAGTTAGGTAAGAAGTCTGGGTCTTCAAACTGGCTATGGAGCTTCCCCTGGTGCTAAACTCCTCAACTGTAAATAGGACATGTTATGATCAGAAAAAAAGAAACCAACAGACATAGAAAAAGGTCCTCGACATAACTAACCATCAGGAAAAGGCAAATCACATTATAAAGCATCTTATAGCTAATTGAATAACTATTATAAAAAAGAAAAGACGAGTGTTGGCAAGGATGTGGAGAAAAGGAAACCCATGGGCACTGTTAGTGGGAATGAATATTGGTACTGACATTACAAGAAAAAGTATGGAAGTTCTTTAAAAATTAAAAATTACTAAGTAAAAGAGATCTAATATAAATGCATGCTGTATGCTATCGAATGCTTTTTCTGACTCCATTACTATGATCATATGATTTTATCTTTTATTTTCTTTATGTGGTCTATTCCATTGATTAATTTGTGCATGTTCAACCACCCTTGAACCCATGGAATGAAGCCTTCTTGATTGTGTGGCATAATCTTTTTAATGTATAGTTGTATTCAATTTGCTGTATTTTGTTTAGATTTTTTGCATGTGTATCAATCAGAGAAATTAGTTTATAGTTTTCTTTTTGTTTGTTATCTTTACCAGGTCTTACTATTAGGGTGATATAGAATGAGTTAGAAAGGATTGCCTGTTCTCGTTTGGTAGATTTTATTAATGAAGCCATCTGGTCCTGGACTTTTATTTATTAGGAGGTTTTTGATGACTGTTTCAATTTTCTCACTGTCGATTGGTCTATTTAGACTTTCTGATTCTTCATGATTCAGTCTAGGAAGGTTATAGATTCCTAAGAATTTATCCATTTCTTCTAGGTTATTGAATTTGGTGGCATAGAGTGTTTCATTGTATTCTCATATGATCCTTTGTATTTCTGTGGTATCTGTCATAAATTCTTACAAAAATGCACATACAAGGAACGTACCTTAACAGAATAAAGGCTATGTATGACAACCCCTCAGCTAATATCATGCTTAATTGTGAAAAACTAAAAGCTTTTCCTGTAAGATCAGGAACAAAAAAAGAATGCCCACTTCACCACTGTTATTCAAGGTTGTATTGGAAGTCCTAGCCAGAGCAATCAGACAAAAAAGAGAAATAAAAGGCATACACATCGTAAACGAAGAAGTCAAGTTGTCACTTTTTGCAGAAAACATTATTTTTTTAATGTAGAAAACCCAAAAGACTCCACCACAAATATTAGAAACAATAAGCAAATACAATAAATTTGCAGGATACAAAATCAAGTATAAAAATCCATTGCTTTGCTATACAATAACGATGAAATTTCAGGAAAAAAAGATAAAAAGATCAATTCCTTTTGCAACTGCAACAAAAAGGATACAATACTTAGGAATAAACTGAACAAAAGATGTTAAGCACCTATATACTGAAACTACAAGACATTATTAAAACAAATTTAAAATGTGGTACATATAGAATGGAATATTACACATCCATAAGAAAAGATGAAATATTGCCATTTTCAACAA
>NW_011889559.1:78525-79026 GCF_000151845.1 Pteropus vampyrus | reverse complement strand
AGCGTGCGCACGGGGCCGGAACGCAGCAGGTGTTCCAGACAACAGGCTTATTGTGATAAACGCTTTCATCTCAATGTTTTTTTAAACTACTTTATTCGCTGGGCACACATCCCTATTACAGAAAAGCACAAAAGTGATTCTACGATGAATTGCAACGGCACATATAGCAGTGAAACCAGAGACTAAAACGCCCAAGTAAAATACTAGAGCCGGAAGTTGGGGATTCTTAGAAATCAGCAGAAGGGCACGAGATTCAGCGGCGCTCATTCCTTCATTCCTTCATTCGTTCAAGTACTCGTTCATTCACTGTGTCTTGGTTGATACGGGAGTATATTAACTGAGGCCCTTTCTTTCTTGGAACTTACATTGCGGTGGGGAAGGCAGATAATAAAGACAGAAGGTAGACAGAGAGGTTTAGTAAAGCAAGTGTTCTCAGTCTGGAAAGCGCGGGAGGCCGGAGTGGGGGCACCTTAGATAGAATGCTCACGTCTTCCTTGACCT
>NW_011889559.1:70428-76595 GCF_000151845.1 Pteropus vampyrus | reverse complement strand
TTGCTGCCCTAGATCTTCAGATACACAACCTTTCATGCATCTTATTTTTGTGTCTGCATCCTCTGGCTCAGCATAAGATCTGGGGACGCACATCCCCTTTTTTTGGTGGCTGAGACTTCCCTGTGACAAGACCACGACGCGCTCGGCCATTCACCCGTCTACGAGATCTTTCTATTCTGTGTCGGACATCACGTTTGCCAGGCTGTTGACATTCTGGGTTATTTTCCTTGAAAAGTGGCGGGGGTCATTCGGGAGGACATTTAATTTACTGGCACTTCTTGATTCCCCCAAGTTTTGATTTCAGGCTTTGTCAGGAATGGCCCTTACCGAGGCCGAGCTGTTGCCTTTTCGGGGTCCCGGGGCGTACGGCGAGGTCCCTCCTTCTGCCTGGTTGGAATGACGTCTGCCAGCGCCGTGGCCCTCTGGAGTCCCCAAGCAGCTCCTGGCACCCCACTTCTTCTCCGCCAGCCGTCCAGAGTCCTGTCCCGCACGGTCCCCGAGTGTCCACCCGAAGACCTGAGGGACCCCACCCAGCGCTCAGGGCTCCTCCTGTAAACGCCCTGCCACTCTCACCAACCCGGCAAAGCCGGAGCTCTAACCAGGTCCGACCAAGTCCAGACACGAGGCACGTTCTCCAAACCAGTGGCCCGAGGGAACATCTGCCAAGCTGTTGGCTGACACATTGTCTAAACCACTTCCCTCTCAGAACTATAAAAGCTTCTCGTGCAAAAACAGATGGCCACGATCTAAAACACCGTCGCTGGACCCCATCTGCCCCTCGGACAGTCTGTGCGGTTACCCCCAACCTGTGCCACGATGCTGTTGCCCCCGTCTGGGAGACAAGACCCTGACTCCCAGCAGGGTGCACCCTCTTGGCTCAGTCTTGGAGCCGATGGCACCGGTGCTGGCGTCAGACAGACCTGCCCCCGCCCAGCCCCGCCTGCTTCTAGCATCATGACCTTGGGACCCCCTCCGAGGGATGTCGACAGTAACCGCCCCAGGGCTGTCGTGACCATGGGTGATAATCCATGACCAGCACCAGTAGGCGCTCATAACAGAAGCTTCGTCGCCATGCAGACCCTCCAGGAGCCAGCTGCTGAGGGCTCCCCGCGCTTCTGTCCAGGAATCACCTTGGCCGAAGGGAGCCTCCATGCCCAAGGTCATCCCTCCCCAGGAGAAGCCCGCTTCCAATGGCCGGTCAAAGCAAAGGCTGGCCTTGGCCCAACCCAGGGTGTCTCTGCAGACCCTTCCGGCTCCGCAGCTCCATCTCAGGCCAGACTCTCCCCTCCTGGCCCCGCGTCCCTCATTTCCGCCGGACCTCTGCTGGAGGGCTCTCCCCAGGCCACCTCCTGCACACAGCAGCCCAAAGAAGGAAGTTGTGTGTTACGCCCAGCTGTTTCCCCTTGTAGACCTGGAGCCTTCGCAGGCCCGGCGAGGGGCGTCGGTCACGTCACACGCTGTACCGGTGGGTTTTGCTGTAGTAACAAACAATCCTAATACCTGGCACGTTGGCAGGAAATGTCGCCTCGTGTTCCCTTTCCTGAAAGCTGAGTCTCAGCTGAGACAGACTGCACATGTCTTCTCGTTCCGGAGCCCAGGATAACGGAGCTGCCCAGGATGAAGGGGGAGCCACCACCCAGGACGAGCTGCCCAGGATGAAGGGGGAGCCACCACCCAAGACGAGCTGCCCGGGGTGACAGGACAGCCACCACGCAGGACGAGCTGTGCATGGCGGAGGGAGGAGCAAGGGAGGGGAATGGCAGAGCAATGCCCTGGAGCATAGGGAAGCTACTGCTTGGGCAGCGCATGTCCCTCCGGCCAGCATGGGCCACGTGGCCAAGCCCCAGGCCGACAGGAAGGCTCGTGTGCCTACAACACATGCGGTGTGTCGGGGGGCGGGGGGCCGGAGGGGGACAGCGAGGAGAGAGCGGTGAGTACGTCACACCTGTCCGGGCCCTCCTGACCCCACACGCAGCCGACCTCACTGTAAAAATTCAAGCCAGCGATGTAATGTGGGGCTATCATTACCTGTTAGCTTAGCAAAGATGGAAACACGTAATCCATATAGGCTGGAGCGTAGGCCAGGGCCGTGTACCTCTAGTGGAATATTGCCTGGTCAATCTCTCTGGAAGGCAATTGATGGCATTTTATGAAGTGACAGCAAAATGTTCGCACCTCTCAACAGCCACTACCCCTTCAGGAATCTGATCAGATGGGGTCACAATGTCCCCCTACGAAGGGCCACGTAACCGGGTTTCAGAGCGTGGGAGGGAAATCCTGTGATGTGCTGCACAACCTCCCTTCCCTCAGCCCCACCTTTGCCGAGGCCCCCAGTGGGCGGAGTCAGCATCTCTGCTTCCCTGGCTCCAGGCTTGGTCACGCGGTCCCTCCCACCGGCTCTCCTCCATCTCTACCCAAACAAGCCCCTCGGAGCACCTGTGTCTGACAGTAACCTTGACCCGCTCTGATTTATGGAAAGGGTAGCGCATGCTCCAAAGCGTTCGTACTCAAACTATCAGGAGGTACGAACCACTTGCAAATCTTCGCCTGACGGTAACGGGCGTCATTTTGAGGGGCATTACTTCCTGATGCAGAGAAGAAGCTGTGTGTGCGTGTGCGTGTGTGTGTGTGTGAAGAGAGAGGGAGAGTCCAAATTTAGAAGGAAAGAGGGAGGGAGAGAAATAATAGGAAAAGAAGACAGAAATCTGTCGCTGTTGGGTTCTTTTGCCTGTTTTTGCCTCGCGTGTAAATGTCACCGTGGAGTGTGTTCTGCTTCCTGTCTGGCGCCTTCCACACCACATCGTCTGCGAGACCCGTCGCCGCTGCTACGTGTGTCTGCTCGACTTTCACTCCCGTCGCTTTGAAGACGCCACTGTGCGAAGGTCCGGGTTATTCGTTCACCCGCTGCCACGGGCCTACGGGTGGTTTCCAGTCGGAGGCGATCACGAAGCTCCAGCATGTATCTCTGCATCTTTGGTGACCATCAGTGCACATTTCCACCGCATCTGTACTCAGGAGCGGGATTGCTGGGTCGTATGGGGACGTAGGTCCAGCTTAGCAGATAGTTTGCGGCGTGGCTGAGCTGGTGGCGATCTTACCGGCCCCGCATCTGTAGTAGGGAGGCAGGCGCCCCTGCAAGGAAGGGTAGGGACTGGGAGGGGAGGTTTCAAGGAGCTGGTGGTTTCTTTTTGGGTCTGGTGCTGGGTATGTGGTCGTGTAACTGATGAATCCATCCCGCTGTGCATTTAGGATTTGGGTACTTTTTGATACGTATAATACTTTAAAGAAATGTTTGGGAAAAAATATTCCTATAAACATATACCTTATACGCACATGTGAATCGAATGTCTCTCTGTCCTCCAGCCACTGTGCTCACCGTTTCTGTCACTCTTCACCTATTTACGGATCACCTGCTAGAAGCTCCCGAGCATCAGCGGCAGAGGCGGGGTGCCCCAGCCAGCTCCTGCAGGATGAGAGACGGGGCTCAGAGCAGAGCGGCGCAGCGGGCACAGAGAAGGCAGCCGGTCTGGTCACACGTGCTCGTGGGAGCTCCGGGATCCCGTGACCAGCTCCGAGGGGACCCAGACTCCCCCTCGGTCCCCACAACTCTGTTCACTGTGACCATCTCTCCTCATGTTTGCACCTTTGATTCCAAAATTCAGCCGTCGGCCAAGTGGGGGCTTTATTTTCAGGATGCTGGGAGGGTCAGGGGCCTGAGGACCGTCTGGAGGCACAGGCCGGACCCCGCGGGGCCTCCTGGGCCTGGGCCTCGGCCTCGACTCCCTTCTCAGAACCGTTTTAAACAAGCCTGTTTTGGACACGCTTCTTGAGCGGCAGAGGTATTTTATCTCCTGATGTAATTTTGTCTTCGCCGGGGAGACTCGTGGTGAAGATGCTGCCTGCACCCACCGTGCGGAGGAGGTAGCTGGAGGAGGAAGCCGAGGCTCAGAGAGATGGAGCGACTCGCCTGAGGACACACAGCTGGAGAGCGACCGAGCGGGATCCGCGCACCGTCCTTTCTGGCTCCAGGTGTCACGCGCATGTGCGCATGCCTGGGCGGGTTCTCCACTTCTCTACCAAGACGAGCTTGTTCCCATGGCCGCTTCAGACCCGCCCCGGACCGTGGCCAGGAGCGCCGAGGCCTTGGATGAACACACGGAAGCGTCGGGAGGCGAGGCCGTCTCAGGCAGACTCCGACCTTCGCTGCCCCGCTGATGGGAGAGTGTGATCTCCCGTCGTCGGCAGAAAGCCCCAAATGTCAAAACCCGGTTTTAATTGGCAGACGTCGCTGGGCACACGCAGCCCCAGGATGCGTTTGGAACGCAGGGAGACAGACGACGGCTGTGGATTAGCTGCGCAGCCAGAGACAAGCACCGCCGGGCTCCCTCCACCGCTGCCCACTCCCCGGTGGGGGGACGGGGGGACCCGGCTTCCTGGACGGGGCCGTAGCTGGGAGTCCTGGGCCCACTGCCCCCCAGGGGTGCGCCTGGTCGTGGCTGTGATGGGGCCCCAGGCACTAGAGATCTGGGTGCCGAAAAGGGATGTGCCGCTGGGGGCCTGCACCCAGGACCTGTGCTCGCCAGCACTGGGCTCCGGGTTGAGGGAGGGTTTCATCAGTGTCCCTCTTGGTGGCCTTTTCGAAGCACCCAATTATCCCAGACCTGGTCCAGCCGGTACCTTGGCCTGCTGAAACCCCAGGCTCATTAAAAACATCTGACAGCAGCTTGTCACCCAGAAGCTGCCGGAGCCCGAGCGGGCAGTCGAGAACGCTCCTTTTCAATGCCAATTAGAAGGTCGTCGCCAGCGGGATTGGAGGCCCGTGCTCGCCTGTCAAGCACTCTTCATTTGTGCTGTGATTTCCTCAAGCTGGTCTCCACTGCGGGCGGCGGGGGAACCCTAAATACGAGAGAGGGCTCTCCGGGTGACTCACGGGGTGTTCGTCTTAACAAACGCGCGGGCCCTGCCCAAAGCACTGTCCATGTCTCACTTAACTCTCCCAACGACCCTGCTCCCTTCCCACTTACAAATAGGGAAACCGAGGCACAGAGCGGCGAGGTCTCGTGTCCAAGGCCACACATCTAGTGAGTGGCCGAACGAGGATTCGAAGCTGGTGACGAGACCCTGGAGCCCAAAGCCGAGCGGGCCAGGCCCCGGAGCCTTTGCTCCTGCCCCGTTTCCCTCCCCTCGTCCGCCGGGCTGGTCTGCTCGGCCTCGCCGCTCGGCTCAAACGCGGCCTCCCGAGGTCCCAGGCGATGGGCGCTCCCGCCTCTCAGTCTCTCAGGCCGGCCTCGCTCTCCCGGCGCCCGGCCCCGTCCAGCCGGCGTCCTCTCTGTGCATCCAGGGCAGGAGCTCGGAATGTCCGTGGAGGAGGAAGCCACGGGGAAGAAAAGGAAGACGCGTCACATGCCCAGGTCGGTGTTCTCAGAGCTTGGCCGCCATCGGCCTTCGGCTGGTTCCACCTCGGTCCCAGTCCCGAAGCCCAGCCGTCCAAGCTGCCCAGCCAAGCAGGACTGTGCCCTGCAGAATAATGACGGCGATGGCCATCGTCGTCCTCAATGGACCACTTGCTCTGTTCAGGGGCATGTGACATGTCGAGTCACCCCGCGAGGTGGGCGGGACCGCTCACCTTACAGGTGTAGCAATGGAGACACAGAGAGGTTTAATCACGTGCTCGGGGTCACACAGCCAGGATTCAAGTCCCAGGACGCCTGGCTTGCGGGCCAGGGCACTGAGCCGCTGTCCGAGAAGACGGCTGTGGCGACTGGAACCCTCCGCTGGCCCCCAGCAGTCCCGTCCCCGGCCTCCCTGCTGCCCTCACCCCGCCGCCTCCTGGAAGCTTCTGGGCTCCGACCGGCCTGTGCTCCTTCCTTCGTCTCTGCACAGGAAGCCACGAACCTGGGGCCTTCGCCGGGTGAGGCAACCGCGGTGGGAGGAGGGGGGTCCCCGGGCTGGCGGAGGCAGCGCCCCCAAGGCTAGGCAGTGGGTACTTAGTGACCGGAGGGGAGGAGCCCTGGGAGTTTGGGGGGGCCACAGAACCAGCCCTTCTCAGGCCTCGGCCCACGCACATGACGCGCTCAGGGGGAGAAGGAGATGCCTCCTCTCTCCACATGCCCTGACTGACCTCGGCCCACACGCAGGGCCCAGGAGAAAGGTCAGCGTCACACCTG
>NW_011889559.1:64391-68908 GCF_000151845.1 Pteropus vampyrus | reverse complement strand
GTGAACACAGTAATGGAGAGGAGGAATAGAACTATATCCTGTGCTTTAATACGACATCAGCTTTTTTCCTTCTTCGGCAGGCTGACCTCTAACTCTTACCCCGCCCTGCCCCCAACAATGTTAGGCTCCGCCTCTTCCCCCGAGTCCCCCTCTGCCACAGCCCTAAGTATAATATGTGCTCGCCCTCTGGGTCTGCGTTCGCCCCCCGCCCAAGCATGAGACCCTGAGAGTGGATCCCTAGGACCGCGGATGGCCTTGGCCAGCGCCCTCATTTGCCTGGTCTCTGCTCCTCGCCACCCCCGCAGAGAGTCGTCCCCATCCCCGTGGAAGGGTACACGGGCACAGAGACCACTGCACTGGTGGTGGCTAATGCTGTGGCCTTCACTGACGTGGAGTTCCAGTGACGTGGCAGCTCCAGGAGCGAGGGAGCGCCCAGGGCCTGGCACACAGTAGGTGCACACAGCAGGTGCACACAGAGGGTGCACTCCTGTGGGCCAGTTTGCTTGGAGGGCCCAGGACTCTGGGTGGTCCTGGGAGGTGGCTTAGCCAGCCAGAGCCAGGGGGTAGGTGGGTGGGTGAGTCTTCTGCGGCAGTAGACCCAGAAACACCAGCCATCAGAACAGCAGCCTCAGAAGGATTTTTCACAAAAACTAGGTCAGCCTGGAAACAAAACACTCCATGAGCCTCAGATCTTTTGTGGCCCATGAATGCAGACAGAGATTCCAACGCTTCACGGTGTAGAAAGCCAGAACCCTCGCCACGGGGTGGGGGGGCCGCCGACACTGACCCCAACACTATGGACCCCCAAGAATGGCTGCTGAGAAGGGCCCAGCGCTCGTGGTGCACACGGGGGCGCGGGCCCAGCTGGGCTCTGCTCTGGCTCCCCCTGCCATCGGCCCCTTCGCCCAGCTGGGCACAGAGCCAGCCGCTGTGTCCCCAGTGGCCGGTGCGGGGCCCGGCCACCCACAGTTACCATTCATGTCCTCCACGTCCTTCAGGCCCATGATGTGAAGGCATTGGCTTGATCCCAGCAGTGGCTCGAAACCTTGGTAGAGATGCTGAGAAGGTGTGCAGGCTGCGCTGCCGCTAACCACCGCCCTCCCCGCCCATCCCCCCGTCCCTCGGCTCACGGACGCCTGCTCGTCGGGGGGCGGCCAGGACCCCTGCTGCCGAGACAGCTGTGAGGCTGAATAATTTATAAGCCTCCTACATGGGGCACTGGGAAAATATTTCGACGGAGTCCCCATTATTCAGCAAAGTTGGCTTCACGCAGGGTTGCCCTTCCCTGAGGCGCCACCAAGGGAGTTGGCCTTTCTTAGAAATAGAAGTATCATTACCAACTCTCATTTATCAGGTACCAGAGAGGCCCTTCTCCAATGCACGGCCCCCCCACACACACTCTGCCTCCCTAGCAGCCCCTCCATTCCTTCGCATTGGTCATGAGACAAAGTCGGTAGGATGCAGCTCGGCGGGCGCCCCAGCCCACGCCCTGCAGTGGCTTTTCTCTGTCCTCTCTGAGGAAGTGACATTTGAAGTGAGACAACTAGCACTTAATTTGAAAAAAAAAAAATGAGGCGAAGAGTGTTTCCAGCAGAGAAGACAGGCGGACACAGGCCCTGAAGCGGGAGGGGGCTTGCTCCTTCTCCCTGTGGGACCCCAGGCCCCCCGCCCCAGGCCCCCCACCCTTGCACTGACTCGAGGTCGTGTTCCTGCATGCTGGCCAGGGGAATGGGCCATGCTCCCACCTTCTATCCCTCTGCTGCGGTAACCACGGAGACCGGGCATTGACGATAAAAGCGTCCTGGGTACCTGAGTCACCGTATGGAGGCCCACGCCCAGGAGAGCAACCAGCTTGCATTAAACTTCTCGTGAAAAGAAATTAAGTGCGTGTGAAGCCCCTGAGGTTTTAAGACCTTGCCCATCATCGCCACACAGCCTGTCCCAGACCGACTGCTTCAATGAACAAATGAATGCAGAAGGTTTTCCGGAGCGTCCGTGGCCAGCAGTGAAGAGCTTGGGAGGGAGAAATCCAGCCTTTCTCTGCATCGAAATGTCAGCTAAGACCACAATAATTAGAGCACTCAGAGGTCACCCAGAACAGCGATTTTCAAATAGTGCTTCCAGGCCCCCCGTGTTGGATGAGGAGACCCGGGGCCGCAGGAGGGGTGAGTAGTGAGCAGGGGTGGGTGGGGGAGGGAAGAGGTCAAACAAGACCCTGAAACAACCAGAGAAACCTCCCTTTGTCCATTTACATGATGCGACTTCGAACAAAGTCTCGCTTGAAAAAATGGTCCTGTTGCTTAAAACATCAATTGAAATAAAAGTTTGAAAGCTGGTCTAGCCCAGCACTGTCCACACGGTAGCCGCTAGGTATGCACGTGTGGTTATTGTGACTCGACTCCTCCAAACTGAGATGTCCCTCAAGTGTGAAATTCACAACCAGATTTCGAAGGTTCCGCACCAAAAAATAATGGGAAATAGCGGTGGCCTCTGGGGTGGACCTGGCACTGCGGGTGGTCAGCGGGGCCACGGCAGAGGAGAAGAGTATGAAGAGGAAATGACCAAGGACAAGCCAGAACCTCCTGGGCACTCCTGACCTAATAATCTCTGTGTCTGACCACAAAGCATTTACAGAAAGTAACACTACAATTTCCTTCTGCCTCCCCAGTCCCACGAATGATCCCCTTTGGGCCAATTCTAATTCGAGCTCCACGCGGAAGGGGGTTCTGTCAATCAAGTTCACAATCTCCAGCACACCGGGCCGCAGGGACCCGCCGAGGTCACCCGTGTCGTCTCTCCCAAGGCCGCTGTTGAGAACCGAAGACCTTCTCAACGCTGACCCTTTGGGTAGAGCTTTCTCCTGCCCTGGATTCATTTCTTTGTCGCTGGCCTTCTGAAAGGCCAAGGTCACAGGTCTTGGTATTGTCCTATTTTTATCAGTTTTTCCGGGCGCTCGGTGGTGTAGAAAGTTTTAAATTGTTTTGTTGATCGTTTCTACTTCCCAGACTTCTCTCTGGCTTTATCTTTTCTCTTCCGTTTTCCACCTCTGTGTCTTTCTGCTCTGCTTTCTATAAGATTGGAGTCTACGTCGTTTCCTGATCTGACTGCGTTTTTCATTTCCGCCGCAATGTTTTTTATTTTCTATGAACTCTTTTAGTTCTCTGGACGTCCCTATTTATGGCGCCTCGTTCTCATCTACAGACCTCTTATTCCTCCGAGCACATCAGTGAAAATCGATACTTGCGTTTCTCATAAACACGCCTAGCCTCCGACCACAGAATTCCACTTCTAGGCATTTGTCCAATTAACAAACGCAAGCGGTGTCCACATCGACTTATAGAGAACGTCCACGGCAGCTGTGTGTGTGAGAGCCCAAAACTGTCAACAGCCCCAATGTCCCTCGACGGGAAAATGAATAAATCAAGTATGCTATGTCTAAACGCCGGGATATTGTTCATCCATGAAAGCAGCAACCTACCGACACATGCGACCACACAAATGACTCTCAGAATCACTGCACCGAGTGGCAGAAGGCTGACACACAACAGAGGACGTGCTGTGCGACCCATCAATGTGGACGGCTTGGAACAGGCAGAACTTATTGATGGAGCCAGAACTCGAAGCAGTGTCTGCCTGTGCGGGAGGGGCGGGCAGGTGTTGGGAACGGGGATTAAGCGTGACAGAGGCTGGGGAGAGGCTCTGTAGGTGGATGGGACCGTTTGACAGGTATGTGTTACACGGCTGTACACGTTTGTCAAAGCTCATCAGACTGCGCTCTTAAGATCTGTGCACTTCACTGAATGTAAATTTCATTTAAAAAAAAAAAAAGAAAGAAAAGACAAAGCCAGTTGGAAGCACTGAGCCCTTGGGTAGCATTTGCCAATTGTGATCTTCACTGCCGGCTGATCTGGCCGGGCCCTTTCCCTGGGGACCATTTAGGTGCAGAGTGCCGGGTCTGTCCACTTGGAAAGGTTGGGGTCCTAAAATGACCCCGACCTCCTGCCTGCTGGGTACGAGGCTGGCTGCCAGTTTTCTAGCCACGGCAGGGATGAATAGGGCACGGTTCTTATTAGTCCACACGTCCCCTGTTTTCAATGTGGTCCTCCATCTTCACGTGTTCCTGGTACCCCAAGTCTAGAGGCTCCCGCTTTATACTCACTGTGGTCTGAATGTGTGTGTTGCCCCAAGATTCGTAGGTTGAAATCCTAATGCCCAACGTGATGCTATGAGGAGGCGGGGCCTCTGGGAGGCGATGAGGTCAAGGGCGTGGAGGCCTCGCGAACAGGGTCAGCGCTCTTATAAAAGAGGCCGCAGAGCCTTCTCCTGCCTCCCACCGTGCGAGGACAACGAGAAGGGGCCGGCTATGGGCACGGAAAGAGGGGCCTGGCCAGGGCACGAGCACGCCGGAGCCTTGACCTCGGCCTCCCTCCAGACCTGTGAGAAATACACTTCTGCTGTTTAGGAGCCGCCCAGGCTGGGCATTTCGCTGGAGCAGCCTGAAAAGACTATGACAGTCC